>NW_026696507.1:0-161578 GCF_030435755.1 Ochotona princeps
TCTTCATATGCCCTTCACCAACATGCAGTGGTTTCCTTGATTGAATTAGCTCTCACACCAATATTGCGTCTAGAGCCTTTGCATTGAGGGCTATCTGAAAACGGCTGTGGCGCTGAAGTTGCCTGTGAATGTGGAGTTTGTGGCATGTGAAAACCCGCATGTGGAGCATTCGTTTGTGTGGGATGCTCTACCAGGTTCATTCCTAGATAATGCACTCAAAGGGCACTAAGCCTAGAGTGTGAAAACTGAGTTTCCTTGAGAGCTGCTTGGAAGCCTGATGGTGTGTGAAGTTAGTGAGCCAAATGGAGTTGTTTCTCCCACAAGAACCACTCGGCTGATCCTTCTTCAATATGCCCTTCACCAACATGCAGTGTTTCCTTGATTGAATTAGCTCTCACACCAATATTTGCATCTAGAGCCTTTGCATTGAGGGCTATCTGAAAACGGCTGTGGCGCTGAAGTTGCCTGTGAATGTGGAGTTGGTGGCATGTGAAACCCGCATGTGGAGCATTCGTTTGTGTGGGATGCTCTACCAGGTTCATTCCTAGATAATGCACTCAGAGGGCACTAAAACATAGAGTGTGAAAACTGAGTTTCCTTGAGAGCTGCTTGGAAGCCTGATGGTGTGTGAAGTTAGTGAGCCAAATGGAGTTGTTTCTCCCCACAAGAACCACTCGTCTGATCCTTCTTCAATATGCCCTTCACCAACATGCAGTGTTTCCTTGATTGAATTAGCTCTCACACCAATATTTGCGTCTAGAGCCTTTGCATTGAGGCTATCTGAAAACGGCTGTGGCGCTGAAGTTGCCTGTGAATGTGGAGTTGGTGGCATGTGAAACCCGCATGTGGAGCATTCGTTTGTGTGGATGCTGTACCAGGTTCATTTCAGTCGTAGCCAAAGAAAGGGCACTAAGCATAGAGTGTGAAAACTGAGTTTCCTTGAGAGCTGCTTGGAAGCCTAATGGTGTGTGAAGTTAGTGAGCCAAATGGAGTTGTTCTCCCACAAGAACCACTCGGCTGATCCTTCTTCAATATGCCCTTCACCAACATGCAGTGTTTCCTTGATTGAATTAGCTCTCACAACCAATATTGGCGTCTAGAGCCTTTGCATTGAGGGCTATCTGAAAACGGCTGTGGCGCTGAAGTTGCCTGTGAATGTGAGTTGGTGGCATGGGGTGAAAACCCGCATGTGGGGCATTCGTTTGTGTGGAATGCTGACCAAACTTCATTTCAGTCCTAGGCACTCAAAGGGCACTAAGCATAGAGTGTGAAAACTGAGTTTCCTTGAGAGCTGCTTGGAAGCCTGATGGTGTTGTGAAGTTAGTGAGCCAAATGGAGTTGTTCTCCCACAAGAACCACTCGGCTGATCCTTCTTCAATATGCCCTTCACCAACATGCAGTGTTTCCTTGATTGAATTAGCTCTCACACCAATATTTGCGTCTAGAGCCTTTGCATTGAGGGCTATCTGAAAACGGCTGTGGCGCTGAAGTTGCCTGTGAATGTGGAGTTGGTGGCATGTGAAACCCGCATGTGGAGCATTCGTTTGTGTGGGATGCTCTACCAGGTTCATTTCAGTCATAGCCAAAGAAAGGGCACTAAGCATAGAGTGTGAAAACTGAGTTTCCTTCAGAGCTGCTTGGAAGCCTGATGGTGTGTGAAGTTAGTGAGCCAAATGGAGTTGTTCTCCCACAAGAACCACTCGGCTGATCCTTCTTCAATATGCCCTTCACCAACATGCAGTGTTTCCTTGATTGAATTAGCTCTCACACCAATATTTGCGTCTAGAGCCTTTGCATTGAGGGCTATCTGAAAAACGGCTGTGGCGCTGAAGTTGCCTGTGAATGTGGAGTTGGTGGCATGTGAAACCCGCATGTGGAGCATTCGTTTGTGTGGGATGCTCTACCAGGTTCATTTCATTCGTAGCCAAAGAAAGGGCACTAAGCATAGAGTGTGAAAACTGAGTTTCCTTGAGAGCTGCTTGGAAGCCTGATGGTGTGTGAAGTTAGTGAGCCAAATGGAGTTGTTCTCCCACAAGAACCACTCGGCTGATCCTTCTTCAATATGCCCTTCACCAACATGCAGTGTTTCCTTGATTGAATTAGCTCTCACACCAATATTTGCGTCTAGAGCCTTTGCATTGAGGGCTATCTGAAAACGGCTGTGGCGCTGAAGTTGCCTGTGAATGTGGAGTTGGTGGCATGTGAAACCCGCATGTGGAGCATTCGTTTGTGTGGGATGCTCTACCAGGTTCATTTTCAGTCATAGCCAAAGAAAGGGCACTAAGCATAGAGTGTGAAAACTGAGTTTCCTTGAGAGCTGCTTGGAAGCCTGATGGTGTGTGAAGTTAGTGAGCCAAATGGAGTTGTTCTCCCACAAGAACCACTCGGCTGATCCTTCTTCAATATGCCCTTCACCAACATGCAGTGTTTCCTTGATTGAGTTAGCTCTCACACCAATATTTGCGTCTAGAGCCTTTGCTTTGAGGGCTATCTGAAAACGGCTGTGGCGCTGAAGTTGCCTGTGAATGTGGAGTTGGTGGCATGTGAAACCCGCATGTGGAGCATTCGTTTGTGTGGGATGCTGACCAAGCTTCATTTCAGTCCTACGCACACAAAGAGCACTAAGCATAGAGTGTGAAAACTGAGTTTCCTTGAGAGCTGCTTGGAAGCCTGATGGTGTGTGAAGTTAGTGAGCCAAATGGAGTTGTTCTCCCACAAGAACCACTCGTCTGATCCTTCTTCAATATGCCCTTCACCAACATGCAGTGTTTCCTTGATTGAATTAGCTCTCACACCAATATTTGCGTCTAGAGCCTTTGCATTGAGGGCTATCTGAAAACGGCTGTGGCGCTGAAGTTGCCTGTGAATGTGGAGTTGGTGGCATGTGAAACCCGCATGTGGAGCATTCGTTTGTGTGGGATGCTGTACCAGGTTCATTTCAGTCGTAGCCAAAGAAAGGGCACTAAGCATAGAGTGTGAAAACTGAGTTTCCTTGAGAGCTGCTTGGAAGCCTAATGGTGTGTGAAGTTAGTGAGCCAAATGGAGTTGTTCTCCCACAAGAACCACTCGGCTGATCCTTCTTCAATATGCCCTTCACCAACATGCAGTGTTTCCTTGATTGAATTAGCTCTCACACCAATATTGGCGTCTAGAGCCTTTGCATTGAGGGCTATCTGAAAACGGCTGTGGCGCTGAAGTTGCCTGTGAATGTGGAGTTGGTGGCATGTGAAACCCGCATGTGGGGCATTCGTTTGTGTGGAATGCTGACCAAACTTCATTTCAGTCCTAGGCACTCAAAGGGCACTAAGCATAGAGTGTGAAAACTGAGTTTCCTTGAGAGCTGCTTGGAAGCCTGATGGTGTGTGAAGTTAGTGAGCCAAATGGAGTTGTTCTCCCACAAGAACCACTCGGCTGATCCTTCTTCAATATGCCCTTCACCAACATGCAGTGTTTCCTTGATTGAATTTAGCTCTCACACCAATAATTTTGCGTCTAGAGCCTTTGCATTGAGGGCTATCTGAAAAACCGCTGTGGCGCTGAAGGTTGCCTGTGAATGTGGAGTTGGTGGCATGTGAAACCCGCATGTGGAGCATTCGTTTGTGTGGGATGCTCTACCAGGTTCATTTCAGTCATAGCCAAAGAAAGGGCACTAAGCATAGAGTGTGAAAACTGAGTTTCCTTCAGAGCTGCTTGGAAGCCTGATGGTGTGTGAAGTTAGTGAGCCAAATGGAGTTGTTCTCCCACAAGAAACCACTCGGCTGATCCTTCTTCAATATGCCCTTCACCAACATGCAGTGTTTCCTTGATTGATTTAGCTCTCACACCAATATTTGCGTCTAGAGCCTTTGCATTGAGGGCTATCTGAAAACGGCTGTGGCGCTGAAGTTGCCTGTGAATGTGGAGTTGGTGGCATGTGAAACCCGCATGTGGAGCATTCGTTTGTGTGGGATGCTCTACCAGGTTCATTTCAGTCATAGCCAAAGAAAGGGCACTAAGCATAGAGTGTGAAAAACTGAGTTTCCTTGAGAGCTGCTTGGAAGCCTGATGGTGTGTGAAGTTAGTGAGCCCAAATGGAGTTGTTCTCCCACAAGAACCACTCGGCTGATCCTTCTTCAATATGCCCTTCACCAACATGCAGTGTTTCCTTGATTGAGTTAGCTCTCACACCAATATTTGCGTCTAGAGCCTTTGCTTTGAGGGCTATCTGAAAACGGCTGTGGCGCTGAAGTTGCCTGAGAATGTGGAGTTGGTGGCATGTGAAACCCGCATGTGGAGCATTCGTTTGTGTGGGATGCTGACCAAGCTTCATTTCAGTCCTACGCACACAAAGAGCACTAAGCATAGAGTGTGAAAACTGAGTTTCCTTGAGAGCTGCTTGGAAGCCTGATGGTGTGTGAAGTTAGTGAGCCAAATGGAGTTGTTCTCCCACAAGAACCACTCTGCTGATCCTTCTTCAATATGCCCTTCACCAACATGCAGTGTTTCCTTGATTGAATTAGCTCTCACACCAATATTTGCGTCTAGAGCCTTTGCATTGAGGGCTATCTGAAAAACGGCTGTGGCACTGAAGTTGCCTGTAAATGTGGAGTTGGTGGCATGTGAAACCCGCATGTGGAGCATTCGTTTGTGTGGGATGCTCTACCAGGTTCATTCCTAGATAATGCACTCAAAGGGCACTAAGCCCTAGAGTGTGAAAACTGAGTTTCCTTGAGAAGCTGCTTGGAAGCCTGATGGTGTGTGAAGTTAGTGAGCCAAATGGAGTTGTTCTCCCACAAGAACCACTCGGCTGATCCTTCTTCAATATGCCCTTCACCAACATGCAGTGTTTCCTTGATTGAATTAGCTCTCACACCAATATTTGCGTCTAGAGCCTTTGCATTGAGGGCTATCTGAAAACCGCTGTGGCGCTGAAGTTGCCTGTGAATGTGGAGTTGGTGCATGTGAAAACCCGCATGTGGAGCATTCGTTTGTGTGGGATGCTCTACCAGGTTCATTCCTAGATAATGCACTCAGAGGGCACTAAACATAGAGTGTGAAAACTGAGTTTCCTTGAGAGCTGCTTGGAAAGCCTGATGGTGTGTGAAGTTAGTGAGCCAAATGGAGTTGTTCTCCCACAAGAACCACTCGTCTGATCCTTCTTCAATATGCCCTTCACCAACATGCAATGTTTCCTTGATTGAATTAGCTCTCACACCAAATTGCGTCTAGAGCCTTTGCATTGAGGGCTATCTGAAAACGGCTGTGGCGCTGAAGTTGCCTGTGAATGTGGAGTTGGTGCATGTGAAACCCGCATGTGAAGCATTCGTTTGTGTGGGATGCTGTACCAGGTTCATTTTCAGTCGTAGCCAAAGAAAGGGCACTAAGCATAGAGTGTGAAAAACACTGAGTTTCCTTGAGAGCTGCTTGGAAAGCCTAATGGTGTGTGAAGTTAGTGAGCCAAATGGAGTTGTTCTCCCACAAGAACCACTCGTCTGATCCTTCTTCAATATGCCCTTCACCAACACGCAGTGTTTCCTTGATTGAATTAGCTCTCACACCAATATTGGCGTCTAGAGCCTTTGCATTGAGGGCTATCTGAAAACGGCTGTGGCGCTGAAGTTGCCTGTGAATGTGGAGTTGGTGGCATGTGAAACCCGCATGTGGGGCATTCGTTTGTGTGGAATGCTGACCAAACTTCATTTCAGTCCTAGGCACTCAAAGGGCACTAAGCATAGAGTGTGAAAACTGAGTTTCCTTGAGAGCTGCTTGGAAGCCTGATGGTGTGTGAAGTTAGTGAGCCAAATGGAGTTGTTCTCCCACAAGAACCACTCGGCTGATCCTTCTTCAATATGCCCTTCACCAACATGCAGTGTTTCCTTGATTGAATTAGCTCTCACACCAATATTTGCGTCTAGAGCCTTTGCATTGAGGGCTATCTGAAAACGGCTGTGGCGCTGAAGTTGCCTGTGAATGTGGAGTTGGTGGCATGTGAAACCCGCATGTGGAGCATTCGTTTGTGTGGGATGCTCTACCAGGTTCATTTCAGTCATAGCCAAAGAAAGGGCACTAAGCATAGAGTGTGAAAACTGAGTTTCCTTCAGAGCTGCTTGGAAGCCTGATGGTGTGTGAAGTTAGTGAGCCAAATGGAGTTGTTCTCCCACAAGAACCACTCGGCTGATCCTTCTTCAATATGCCCTTCACCAACATGCAGTGTTTCCTTGATTGAATTAGCTCTCACACCAATATTTGCGTCTAGAGCCTTTGCATTGAGGGCTATCTGAAAACGGCTGTGGCGCTGAAGTTGCCTGTGAATGTGGAGTTGGTGGCATGTGAAACCCGCATGTGGAGCATTCGTTTGTGTGGGATGCTCTACCAGGTTCATTTCATTCGTAGCCAAAGAAAGGGCACTAAGCATAGAGTGTGAAAACTGAGTTTCCTTGAGAGCTGCTTGGAAGCCTGATGGTGTGTGAAGTTAGTGAGCCAAATGGAGTTGTTCTCCCACAAGAACCACTCGGCTGATCCTTCTTCAATATGCCCTTCACCAACATGCAGTGTTTCCTTGATTGAATTAGCTCTCACACCAATATTTGCGTCTAGAGCCTTTGCATTGAGGGCTATCTGAAAACGGCTGTGGCGCTGAAGTTGCCTGTGAATGTGGAGTTGGTGGCATGTGAAACCCGCATGTGGAGCATTCGTTTGTGTGGGATGCTCTACCAGGTTCATTTCAGTCGTAGCCAAAGGGCACTAAGCATAGAGTGTGAAAACTGAGTTTCCTTGAGAGCTGCTTGGAAGCCTGATGGTGTGTGAAGTTAGTGAGCCAAATGGAGTTGTTCTCCCACAAGAACCACTCGTCTGATCCTTCTTCAATATGCCCTTCACCAACATGCAGTGTTTCCTTGATTGAATTAGCTCTCACACCAATATTTGCGTCTAGAGCCTTTGCTTTGAGGGCTATCTGAAAACGGCTGTGGCGCTGAAGTTGCCTGTGAATGTGGAGTTGGTGGCATGTGAAACCCGCATGTGGAGCATTCGTTTGTGTGGGATGCTCTACCAGGTTCATTTCAGTCCTAGCAATACAAAGGGCACTAAGCATAGAGTGTGAAAACTGAGTTTCCTTGAGAGCTGCTTGGAAGCCTGATGGTGTGTGAAGTTAGTGAGCCAAATGGAGTTGTTCTCCCACAAGAACCACTCGGCTGATCCTTCTTCAATATGCCCTTCACCAACATGCAGTGTTTCCTTGATTGAATTAGCTCTCACACCAATATTTGCGTCTAGAGCCTTTGCATTGAGGGCTATCTGAAAACGGCTGTGGCGCTGAAGTTGCCTGTGAATGTGGAGTTGGTGGCATGTGAAACCCGCATGTGGAGCATTCGTTTGTGTGGGATGCTCTACCAGGTTCATTTCAGTCGTAGCCAAAGAAAGGGCACTAAGCATAGAGTGTGAAAACTGAGTTTCCTTGAGAGCTGCTTGGAAGCCTGATGGTGTGTGAAGTTAGTGAGCCAAATGGAGTTGTTCTCCCACAAGAACCACTCGGCTGATCCTTCTTCAATATGCCCTTCACCAACATGCAGTGTTTCCTTGATTGAATTAGCTCTCACACCAATATTTGCGTCTAGAGCCTTTGCATTGAGGGCTATCTGAAAACGGCTGTGGCGCTGAAGTTGCCTGTGAATGTGGAGTTGGTGGCATGTGAAACCCGCATGTGGAGCATTCGTTTGTGTGGGATGCTCTACCAGGTTCATTTCTTTTTTTTTTTTTTTCTTTCATTTTTTTTTTATTATTTTTAATTCATTAATTACATTGTATTATGTAACGCAGTTTCATAGGTACTTGGATTCTCCCCACCCCTCCCCAAACCCTCCGACCATGGTGGATTCCTCCACCTTGTTGCATAACCACAGTTCAAGTTCGGTTGAGATTCCCCCATTGCAAGCATATACCAAATATAGAGTCCATCATCTTAATGTCTAATCAAGTTCAACGGCTTCGTAGCAAAAGAAAGGGCACTAAGCATAGAGTGTGAAAACTGAGTTTCCTTGAGAGCTGCTTGGAAGCCTGATGGTGTGTGAAGTTAGTGAGCCAAATGGAGTTGTTCTCCCACAAGAACCACTCGGCTGATCCTTCTTCGATATGCCCTTCACCAACATGCAGTGTTTCCTTGATTGAATTAGCTCTCACAACAATATTTGCGTCTAGAGCCTTTGCATTGAGGGCTATCTGAAAACGGCTGTGGCGCTGAAGTTGCCTGTGAATGTGGAGTTGGTGGCATGTGAAACCCGCATGTGGAGCATTCGTTTTGTGTGGGATGCTCTAAAAGGTTCATTTCAGTCCTAGGCACACAAAGGGCACTAAGCATAGAGTGTGAAAAACTGAGTTTCCTTGAGAGCTGCTTGGAAGCCTGATGGTGTGTGAAGTTAGTGAGCCAAATGGAGTTGTTCTCCCACAAGAATCACTCGGCTGATTCTTCTTCAATATGCCCTTCACCAACATGCAGTGTTTCCTTGATTGAATTAGCTCTCACACCAATATTTGCGTCTAGAGCCTTTGCATTGAGGGCTATCTGAAAACGGCTGTGGCGCTGAAGTTGCCTGTGAATGTGGAGTTGGTGGCATGTGAAACCCGCATGTGGAGCATTCGTTTGTGTGGATGCTCTACCAGGTTCATTCCTAGATAATGCACTCAAAGGGCACTAAACATAGAGTGTGAAAACTGAGTTTCCTTGAGAGCTGCTTGGAAGCCTGATGGTGTGTGAAGTTAGTGAGCCAAATGGAGTTGTTCTCCCACAAGAACCACTCGGCTGATCCTTCTTCAATATGCCCCTTCACCAACATGCAGTGTTTCCTTGATTGAGTTAGCTCTCACACCAATATTTGCGTCTAGAGCCTTTGCTTTGAGGGCTATCTGAAAACGGCTGTGGCGCTGAAGTTGCCTGTGAATGTGGAGTTGGTGGCATGTGAAAACCCGCATGTGGAGCATTCGTTTGTGTGGGATGCTCTACCAGGTTCATTTCAGTCGTAGCCAAAGGGCACTAAGCATAGAGTGTGAAAACTGAGTTTCCTTGAGAGCTGCTTGGAAGCCTGATGGTGTGTGAAGTTAGTGAGCCAAATGGGAGTTGTTCTCCCACAAGAACCACTCGTCTGATCCTTCTTCAATATGCCCTGCACCAACAAGCAGTGTTTCCTTGATTGAATTAGCTCTCACACCAATATTTGCGTCTAGAGCCTTTTGCTTTGAGGGCTATCTGAAAACGGCTTGTGGCGCTGAAGTTGCCTGTGAATGTGGAGTTGGTGGCATGTGAAACCCGCATGTGGAGCATTCATTTGTGTGGGATGCTCTACCAGGTTTCATTTCACTCCTAGCAATACAAAGGGCACTAAGCCTAGAGTGTGAAAAACTGAGTTTCCTTGAGAGCTGCTTGGAAGCCTGATGGTGTGTGAAGTTAGTGAGCCAAATGGAGTTGTTCTCCCACAAGAACACTCGGCTGATCCTTCTTCAATATGCCCTTCACCAACATGCAGTGTTTCCTTGATTGAATTAGCTCTCACACCAATATTTTGCGTCTAGAGCCTTTGCATTGAGGGCTATCTGAAAACGGCTGGTTGGCGCTGAAGTTGCCTGTGAATGTGGAGTTGGTGGCATGTGAAACCCGCATGTGGAGCATTCGTTTTGTGTGGGATGCTCTACCAGGTTCATTTCATTCGTAGCCAAAGAAAGGGCACTAAGCATAGAGTGTGAAAAACTGAGTTTCCTTGAGAGCTGCTTGGAAGCCTGATGGTGTGTGAAGTTAGTGAGCCAAATGGAGTTGTTCTCCCACAAGAACCCACTCGGCTGATCCTTCTTCAATATGCCCTTCACCAACATGCAGTGTTTTCCTTGATTGAATTAGCTCTCACACCAATATTTGCGTCTAGAGCCTTTGCATTGAGGGCTATCTGAAAACGGCTGTGGCGCTGAAGTTGCCTGTGAATGTGGAGTTGGTGGCATGTGAAACCCGCATGTGGGAGCATTCGTTTGTGTGGCATGCTCTACCAGGTTCATTCTTTTTTTTTTTTTTTTCTTTCATTTTTTTTTATTATTTTTAATTCATTAATTACATTGTATTATGTAACGCAGTTTCATAGGTACTTGGATTCTCCCCACCCCTCCCCAAAACCCTCCGAACATGGTGGATTCCTCCACCTTGTTGCATAACCACAGTTCAAGTTCGGTTGAGATTCCCCCATTGCAAGCATATACCAAATATAGAGTCCATCATCTTATTGTCTAATCAAGCTCAACGGCTTCGTAGCAAAAGAAAGGGCACTAAGCATAGAGTGTGAAAACTGAGTTTCCTTGAGAGCTGCTTGGAAGCCTGATGGTGTGTGAAGTTAGTGAGCCAAATGGAGTTGTTCTCCCACAAGAAACCACTCGGCTGATCCTTCTTCAATATGCCCTTCACCAACATTCAGTGGTTTCCTTGATTGAATTAGCTCTCACAACAATATTTGCGTCTAGAGCCTTTGCATTGAGGGCTATCTGAAAACGGCTGTGGCGCTGAAGTTGCCTGTGAATGTGGAGTTGGTGGCATGTGAAACCCGCATGTGGAGCATTCGTTTGTGTGGGATGCTCTAAAAGGTTCATTTCAGTCCTAGCCATACAAAGGGCACTAAGCATAGAGTGTGAAAAACTGAGTTTCCTTGAGAGCTGCTTGGAAGCCTGATGGTGTGTGAAGTTAGTGAGCCAAATGGAGTTGTTCTCCCACAAGAACCACTCGGCTGATCCTTCTTCAATATGCCCTTCACCAACATGCAGTGTTTCCTTGATTGAGTTAGCTCTCACACCAATATTTGCGTCTAGAGCCTTTGCTTTGAGGGCTATCTGAAAACGGCTGTGGCGCTGAAGTTGCCTGAGAATGTGGAGTTGGTGGCATGTGAAACCCGCATGTGGAGCATTCGTTTGTGTGGGATGCTGACCAAGCTTCATTTCAGTCCTACGCACACAAAGAGCACTAAGCATAGAGTGTGAAAACTGAGTTTCCTTGAGAGCTGCTTGGAAGCCTGATGGTGTGTGAAGTTAGTGAGCCAAATGGAGTTGTTCTCCCACAAGAACCACTCGGCTGATCCTTCTTCAATATGCCCTTCACCAACATGCAGTGTTTCCCTTGATTGAATTAGCTCTCACACCCAATATTTGCGTCTAGAGCCTTTGCATTGAGGGCTATCTGAAAACGGCTGTGGCGCTGAAGTTGCCTGTGAATGTGGAGTTGGTGGCATGTGAAACCCGCATGTGGAGCATTCGTTTGTGTGGGATGCTCTACCAGGTTCATTTCATTCGTAGCCAAAGAAAGGGCACTAAGCATAGAGTGTGAAAACTGAGTTTCCTTGAGAGCTGCTTGGAAGCCTGATGGTGTGTGAAGTTAGTGAGCCAAATGGAGTTGTTCTCCCACAAGAACCACTCGGCTGATCCTTCTTCAATATGCCCTTCACCAACATGCAGTGTTTCCTTGATTGAATTAGCTCTCACAACAATATTTGCGTCTAGAGCCTTTGCATTGAGGGCTATCTGAAAACGGCTGTGGCGCTGAAGTTGCCTGTGAATGTGGAGTTGGTGGCATGTGAAACCCGCATGTGGAGCATTCGTTTGTGTGGGATGCTCTACCAGGTTCATTTCTTTTTTTTTTTTTCTTTCATTTTTTTTTATTATTTTTAATTCATTAATTACATTGTATTATGTAACGCAGTTTCATAGGTACTTGGATTCTCCCCACCCCTCCCCAAACCCTCCGACCATGGTGGATTCCTCCACCTTGTTGCATAACCACAGTTCAAGTTCGGTTGAGATTCCCCCATTGCAAGCATATATCAAATATAGAGTCCATCATCTTATTGTCTAATCAAGTTCAACGGCTTCGTAGCAAAAGAAAGGGCACTAAGCATAGAGTGTGAAAACTGAGTTTCCTTGAGAGCTGCTTGGAAGCCTGATGGTGTGTGAAGTTAGTGAGCCAAATGGAGTTGTTCTCCCACAAGAACCACTCGGCTGATCCTTCTTCAATATGCCCTTCACCAACATGCAGTGTTTCCTTGATTGAATTAGCTCTCACAACAATATTTGCGTCTAGAGCCTTTGCATTGAGGGCTATCTGAAAACGGCTGTGGCGCTGAAGTTGCCTGTGAATGTGGAGTTGGTGGCATGTGAAACCCGCATGTGGAGCATTCGTTTGTGTGGGATGCTCTAAAAGGTTCATTTCAGTCCTAGCCATACAAAAGGCACTAAGCATAGAGTGTGAAAACTGAGTTTCCTTGAGAGCTGCTTGGAAGCCTGATGGTGTGTGAAGTTAGTGAGCCAAATGGAGTTGTTCTCCCACAAGAACCACTCGGCTGATCCTTCTTCAATATGCCCTTCACCAACATGCAGTGTTTCCTTGATTGAATTAGCTCTCACACCAATATTTGCGTCTAGAGCCTTTGCATTGAGGGCTATCTGAAAACAACTGTGGCGCTGAAGTTGCCTGTGAATGTGGAGTTGGTGGCATGTGAAACCCGCATGTGGAGCATTCGTTTGTGTGGGATGCTGACCAACTTTCATTTCAGTCCTAGGCACACAAAGGGCACTAAGCATAGAGTGTGAAAACTGAGTTTCCTTGAGAGCTGCTTGGAAGCCTGATGGTGTGTGAAGTTAGTGAGCCAAATGGAGTTGTTCTCCCACAAGAATCACTCGGCTGATTCTTCTTCAATATGCCCTTCACCAACATGCAGTGTTTCCTTGACTGAATTAGATCTCACACCAATATTTGCGTCTAGAGCCTTTGCATTGAGGGCTATCTGAAAACGGCTGTGGCGCTGAAGTTGCCTGTGAATGTGGAGTTGGTGGCATGTGAAACCCGCATGTGGAGCATTCGTTTGTGTGGGATGCTCTACCAGGTTCATTCCTAGATAATGCACTCAAAGGGCACTAAACATAGAGTGTGAAAACTGAGTTTCCTTGAGAGCTGCTTGGAAGCCTGATGGTGTGTGAAGTTAGTGAGCCAAATGGAGTTGTTCTCCCACAAGAACCACTCGGCTGATCCTTCTTCAATATGCCCTTCACCAACATGCAGTGTTTCCTTGATTGAATTAGCTCTCACACCAATATTTGCGTCTAGAGCCTTTGCTTTGAGGGCTATCTGAAAACGGCTGTGGCGCTGAAGTTGCCTGAGAATGTGGAGTTGGTGGCATGTGAAACCCGCATGTGGAGCATTCGTTTGTGTGGGATGCTGACCAAGCTTCATTTCAGTCCTTCGCACACAAAGAGCACTAAGCATAGAGTGTGAAAACTGAGTTTCCTTGAGAGCTGCTTGGAAGCCTGATGGTGTGTGAAGTTAGTGAGCCAAATGGAGTTGTTCTCCCACAAGAACCACTCTGCTGATCCTTCTTCAATATGCCCTTCACCAACATGCAGTGTTTCCTTGATTGAATTAGCTCTCACACCAATATTTGCGTCTAGAGCCTTTGCTTTGAGGGCTACCTGAAAACAACTGTGGCGCTGAAGTTGCCTGTAAATGTGGAGTTGGTGGCATGTGAAACCCGCATGTGGAGCATTCGTTTGTGTGGGATGCTCTACCAGGTTCATTCCTAGATAATGCACTCAAAGGGCACTAAGCCTAGAGTGTGAAAACTGAGTTTCCTTGAGAGCTGCTTGGAAGCCTGATGGTGTGTGAAGTTAGTGAGCCAAATGGAGTTGTTCTCCCACAAGAACCACTCGGCTGATCCTTCTTCAATATGCCCTTCACCAACATGCAGTGTTTCCTTGATTGAATTAGCTCTCACACCAATATTTGCGTCTAGAGCCTTTGCATTGAGGGCTATCTGAAAACGGCTGTGGCGCTGAAGTTGCCTGTGAATGTGGAGTTGGTGGCATGTGAAACCCGCATGTGGAGCATTCGTTTGTGTGGGATGCTCTACCAGGTTCATTCCTAGATAATGCACTCAGAGGGCACTAAACATAGAGTGTGAAAACTGAGTTTCCTTGAGAGCTGCTTGGAAGCCTGATGGTGTGTGAAGTTAGTGAGCCAAATGGAGTTGTTCTCCCACAAGAACCACTCGGCTGATCCTTCTTCAATATGCCCTTCACCAACATGCAGTGTTTCCTTGATTGAATTAGCTCTCACACCAATATTTGCGTCTAGAGCCTTTGCATTGAGGGCTATCTGAAAACGGCTGTGGCGCTGAAGTTGCCTGTGAATGTGGAGTTGGTGGCATGTGAAACCCGCATGTGGAGCATTCGTTTGTGTGGGATGCTCTACCAGGTTCTTTTCAGTCGTAGCCAAAGAAAGGGCACTAAGCATAGAGTGTGAAAACTGAGTTTCCTTGAGAGCTGCTTGGAAGCCTGATGGTGTGTGAAGTTAGTGAGCCAAATGGAGTTGTTCTCCCACAAGAACCACTCGGCTGATCCTTCTTCAATATGCCCTTCACCAACATGCAGTGTTTCCTTGATTGAATTAGCTCTCACAATATTTGCGTCTAGAGCCTTTGCATTGAGGGCTATCTGAAAACGGCTGTGGCGCTGAAGTTGCCTGTGAATGTGGAGTTGGTGGCATGTGAAACCCGCATGTGGAGCATTCGTTTGTGTGGGATGCTCTAAAAGGTTCATTTCAGTCCTAGCCATACAAAAGGCACTAAGCATAGAGTGTGAAAACTGAGTTTCCTTGAGAGCTGCTTGGAAGCCTGATGGTGTGTGAAGTTAGTGAGCCAAATGGAGTTGTTCTCCCACAAGAACCACTCGGCTGATCCTTCTTCAATATGCCCTTCACCAACATGCAGTGTTTCCTTGATTGAATTAGCTCTCACACCAATATTTGCGTCTAGAGCCTTTGCATTGAGGGCTATCTGAAAACAACTGTGGCGCTGAAGTTGCCTGTGAATGTGGAGTTGGTGGCATGTGAAACCCGCATGTGGAGCATTCGTTTGTGTGGGATGCTGACCAACCTTCATTTCAGTCCTAGGCACACAAAGGGCACTAAGCATAGAGTGTGAAAACTGAGTTTCCTTGAGAGCTGCTTGGAAGCCTGATGGTGTGTGAAGTTAGTGAGCCAAATGGAGTTGTTCTCCCACAAGAATCACTCGGCTGATTCTTCTTCAATATGCCCTTCACCAACATGCAGTGTTTCCTTGATTGAATTAGATCTCACACCAATATTTGCGTCTAGAGCCTTTGCATTGAGGGCTATCTGAAAACGGCTGTGGCGCTGAAGTTGCCTGTGAATGTGGAGGGATGCTCTACCAGGTTCATTCCTAGATAATGCACTCAAAGGGCACTAAACATAGAGTGTGAAAACTGAGTTTCCTTGAGAGCTGCTTGGAAGCCTGATGGTGTGTGAAGTTAGTGAGCCAAATGGAGTTGTTCTCCCACAAGAACCACTCGGCTGATCCTTCTTCAATATGCCCTTCACCAACATGCAGTGTTTCCTTGATTGAGTTAGCTCTCACACCAATATTTGCGTCTAGAGCCTTTGCTTTGAGGGCTATCTGAAAACGGCTGTGGCGCTGAAGTTGCCTGAGAATGTGGAGTTGGTGGCATGTGAAACCCGCATGTGGAGCATTCGTTTGTGTGGGATGCTGACCAAGCTTCATTTCAGTCCTTCGCACACAAAGAGCACTAAGCCTAGAGTGTGAAAACTGAGTTTCCTTGAGAGCTGCTTGGAAGCCTGATGGTGTGTGAAGTTAGTGAGCCAAATGGAGTTGTTCTCCCACAAGAACCACTCTGCTGATCCTTCTTCAATATGCCCTTCACCAACATGCAGTGTTTCCTTGATTGAATTAGCTCTCACACCAATATTTGCGTCTAGAGCCTTTGCTTTGAGGGCTACCTGAAAACAACTGTGGCGCTGAAGTTGCCTGTAAATGTGGAGTTGGTGGCATGTGAAACCCGCATGTGGAGCATTCGTTTGTGTGGGATGCTCTACCAGGTTCATTCCTAGATAATGCACTCAAAGGGCACTAAGCCTAGAGTGTGAAAACTGAGTTTCCTTGAGAGCTGCTTGGAAGCCTGATGGTGTGTGAAGTTAGTGAGCCAAATGGAGTTGTTCTCCCACAAGAACCACTCGGCTGATCCTTCTTCAATATGCCCTTTACCAACATGCAGTGTTTCCTTGATTGAATTAGCTCTCACACCAATATTTGCGTCTAGAGCCTTTGCATTGAGGGCTATCTGAAAACGGCTGTGGCGCTGAAGTTGCCTGTGAATGTGGAGTTGGTGGCATGTGAAACCCGCATGTGGAGCATTCGTTTGTGTGGGATGCTCTACCAGGTTCATTCCTAGATAATGCACTCAGAGGGCACTAAACATAGAGTGTGAAAACTGAGTTTCCTTGAGAGCTGCTTGGAAGCCTGATGGTGTGTGAAGTTAGTGAGCCAAATGGAGTTGTTCTCCCACAAGAACCACTCGGCTGATCCTTCTTCAATATGCCCTTCACCAACATGCAGTGTTTCCTTGATTGAATTAGCTCTCACACCAATATTTGCGTCTAGAGCCTTTGCATTGAGGGCTATCTGAAAACGGCTGTGGCGCTGAAGTTGCCTGTGAATGTGGAGTTGGTGGCATGTGAAACCCACATGTGGAGCATTCGTTTGTGTGGGATGCTCTACCAGGTTCTTTTCAGTCGTAGCCAAAGAAAGGGCACTAAGCATAGAGTGTGAAAACTGAGTTTCCTTGAGAGCTGCTTGGAAGCCTGATGGTGTGTGAAGTTAGTGAGCCAAATGGAGTTGTTCTCCCACAAGAACCACTCGGCTGATCCTTCTTCAATATGCCCTTCACCAACATGCAGTGTTTCCTTGATTGAATTAGCTCTCACACCAATATTTGCGTCTAGAGCCTTTGCATTGAGGGCTATCTGAAAATGGCTGTGGCGCTGAAGTTGCCTGTGAATGTGGAGTTGGTGGCATGTGAAACCCGCATGTGGAGCATTCGTTTGTGTGGGATGCTCTACCAGGTTCATTCCTAGATAATGCACTCAATGTGCACTAAGCATAGAGTGTGAAAACTGAGTTTCCTTGAGAGCTGCTTGGAAGCCTGATGGTGTGTGACGTTAGTGAGCCAAATGGAGTTGTTCTCCCTCAAGAACCACTCGGCTGATCCTTCTTCAATATGCCCTTCACCAACATGCAGTGTTTCCTTGATTGAATTAGCTTTCACACCAATATTTGCATCTAGAGCCTTTGCATTGAAGGCTATCTGAAAACGGCTGTGGCGCTGAAATTGCCTGTGAATGTGGAGTTGGTGGCATGTGAAACCCGCATGTGGAGCATTCGTTTGTGTTGGATGCTCTACCAGGTTCATTCCTAGATAATGCATTCAAAGGACACTAAGCATAGAGTGTGAAAACTGAGTTTCCTTGAGAGCTGCTTGGAAGCCTGATGGTGTGTGAAGTTAGTGAGCCAAAGAACCCTTTGGAAGCCTGATGATGTGTTAAGTTAGTGAGCCAAATGGAGTTGTTCTCCCACAAGAACCACTCGGCTGATCCTTCTTCAATATGCCCTTCACCAACATGCAGTGTTTCCTTGATTGAATTAGCTCTCACACCAATATTTGCGTCTAGAGCCTTTGCATTGAGGGCTATCTGAAAACGGCTGTGGCACTGAAGTTGCCTGTGAATGTGGAGTTGGTGGCATGTGAAACCCGCATGTGGAGCATTCGTTTGTGTGGGATGCTCTATCAGGTTCATTTCAGTCCTAGCCATACAAAGGGCACTAAGCATAGAGTGTGAAAACTGAGTTTCCTTGAGAGCTGCTTGGAAGCCTGATGGTGTGTGAAGTTAGTGAGCCAAATGGAGTTGTTCTCCCACAAGAACCACTCGGCTGATCCTTCTTCAATATGCCCTTCACCAACATGCAGTGTTTCCTTAATTGAATTAGCTCTCACACCAATACTTGCGTCTAGAGCCCTTGCATTGAGGGCTATCTGAAAACGGCTGTGGCGCTGAAGTTGCCTGAGAATGTGTAGTTGGTGGCATGTGAAACCCGCATGTGGAGCATTCGTTTGTGTGGGATGCTCTACCAGGTTCATTCCTAGATAATGCACTCAAAGGGCACTAAGCCTAGAGTGTGAAAACTGAGTTTCCTTGAGAGCTGCTTGGAAGCCTGATGGTGTGTGAATTTAGTGAGCCAAATGGAGTTGTTCTCCCACAAGAACCACTCGGCTGATCCTTCTTCAATATGCCCTTCACCAACATGCAGTGTTTCCTTGATTGAATTAGCTCCCACACCAATATTTGCGTCTAGAGCCTTTGCATTGAGGGCTATCTGAAAACGGCTGTGGCACTGAAGTTGCCTGTGAATGTGGAGTTGGTGGCATGTGAAACCCGCATGTGGAGCATTCGTTTGTGTGGGATGCTCTACCAGGTTCATTTCAGTCCTAGCCATACAATGGGCACTAAGCATAGAGTGTGAAAACTGAGTTTCCTTGAGAGCTGCTTGGAAGCCTGATGGTGTGTGAAGTTAGTGAGCCAAATGGAGTTGTTCTCCCACAAGAGCCACTCGGCTGATCCTTCTTCAATATGCCCTTCACCAACATGCAGTGTTTCCTTGATTGAATTAGCTCTCACACCAATATTTGCGTCTAGAGCCTTTGCATTGAGGGCTATCTGAAAACGGCTGTGGCGCTGAAGTTGCCTGTGAATGTGGAGTTGGTGGCATGTGAAACCCGCATGTGGAGCATTCGTTTGTGTAGGATGCTCTACCAGGTTCATTTTAGTCGTAGCCAAAGAACGGGCACTAAGCATAGAGTGTGAAAACTGAGTTTCCTTGAGAGCTGCTTGGAAGCCTGATGGTGTGTGAAGTTAGTGAGCCAAATGGAGTTGTTCTCCCACAAGAACCACTCGGCTGATCCTTCTTCAATATGCCCTTCACCAACATGCAGTGTTTCCTTGATTGAATTAGCTCTCACACCAATATTTGCGTCTAGAGCCTTTGCATTGAGGGCTATCTGAAAACGGCTGTGGCGCTGAAGTTGCCTGTGAATGTGGAGTTGGTGGCATGTGAAACCCGCATGTGGAGCATTCGTTTGTGTGGGATGCTGACCAAGCTTCATTTCAGTCCTAGGCACTCAAAGGGCACTAAGCATAGAGTGTGAAAACTGAGTTTCCTTGAGAGCTGCTTGGAAGCCTGATGGTGTGTGAAGTTAGTGAGCCAAATGGAGTTGTTCTCCCACAAGAACCACTCGGCTGATCCTTCTTCAATATGCCCTTCACCAACATGCAGTGTTTCCTTGATTGAATTAGCTCTCACACCAATATTTGCGTCTAGAGCCTTTGCATTGAGGGCTATCTGAAAACGGCTGTGACGCTGAAGTTGCCTGTGAATGTGGAGTTGGTGGCATGTGAAACCCGCATGTGGAGCATTCGTTTGTGTGGGATGCTCTACCAGGTTCATTCCTAGATAATGCACTCAAAGGGCACTAAGCATAGAGTGTGAAAACTGAGTTTCCTTGAGAGCGGCTTGGAAGCCTGATGGTGTGTGAAGTTAGTGAGCCAAATGGAGTTGTTCTCCCACAAGAACCACTCGGCTGATCCTTCTTCAATATGCCCTTCACCAACATGCAGTGTTTCCTTGATTGAATTAGCTCTCACACCAATATTTGCGTCTAGAACCTTTGCATTGAGGGCTATCTGAAAACGGCTGTGGCGCTGAAGTTGCCTGTGAATGTGGAGTTGGTGGCATGTGAAACCCGCATGTGGAGCATTCGTTTGTGTGTGATGCTCTACCAGATTCATTCCTAGATAATGCACTCAAAGGGCACTAAGCATAGAGTGTGAAAACTGAGTTTCCTTGAGAGCTGCTTGGAAGCCTGATGGTGTGTGAAGTTAGTGAGCCAAATGGAGTTGTTCTCCCACAAGAACCACTCGGCTGATCCTTCTTCAATATGCCCTTCACCAACATGCAGTGTTTCCTTGATTGAATTAGCTCTCACACCAATATTTGCGTCTAGAGCCTTTGCATTGAGGGCTATCTGAAAACGGCTATGGCGCTGAAGTTGCCTGTGAATGTGGAGTTGGTGGCATGTGAAACCCACATGTGGAGCATTCGTTTGTGTGGGATGCTCTACCAGGTTCATTCCTAGATAATGCACTCAAAGGGCACTAAGCATAGAGTGTGAAAACTGAGTTTCCTTGAGAGCTGCTTGGAAGCCTGATGGTGTGTGAAGTTAGTGAGCCAAATGGAGTTGTTCTCCCACAAGAACCACTCGGCTGATCCTTCTTCAATATGCCCTTCACCAACATTCAGTGTTTCCTTGATTGAATTAGCTCTCACACCAATATTTGCGTCTAGAACCTTTGCATTGAGGGCTATCTGAAAATGGCTGTGGCGCTGAAGTTGCCTGTGAATGTGGAGTTGGTGGCATGTGAAACCCGCATGTGGAGCATTCGTTTGTGTGGGATGCTCTACCAGGTTCATTCCTAGATAATGCACTCAAAGGGCACTAAGCATGGAGTGTGAAAACTGAGTTTCCTTGAGAGCGGCTTGGAAGCCTGATGGTGTGTGAAGTTAGTGAGCCAAATGGAGTTGTTCTCCCACAAGAACCACTCGGCTGATCCTTCTTCAATATGCCCTTCACCAACATGCAGTGTTTCCTTGATTGAATTAGCTCCCACACCAATATTTGCGTCTAGAGCCTTTGCATTGAGGGCTATCTGAAAACGGCTGTGGCACTGAAGTTGCCTGTGAATGTGGAGTTGGTGGCATGTGAAACCCGCATGTGGAGCATTCGTTTGTGTGGGATGCTCTACCAGGTTCATTTCAGTCCTAGCCATACAAAGGGCACTAAGCATAGAGTGTGAAAACTGAGTTTCCTTGAGAGCTGCTTGGAAGCCTGATGGTGTGTGAAGTTAGTGAGCCAAATGGAGTTGTTCTCCCACAAGAGCCACTCGGCTGATCCTTCTTCAATATGCCCTTCACCAACATGCAGTGTTTCCTTGATTGAATTAGCTCTCACACCAATATTTGCGTCTAGAGCCTTTGCATTGAGGGCTATCTGAAAACGGCTGTGGCGCTGAAGTTGCCTGTGAATGTGGAGTTGGTGGCATGTGAAACCCGCATGTGGAGCATTCGTTTGTGTAGGATGCTCTACCAGGTTCATTTTAGTCGTAGCCAAAGAACGGGCACTAAGCATAGAGTGTGAAAACTGAGTTTCCTTGAGAGCTGCTTGGAAGCCTGATGGTGTGTGAAGTTAGTGAGCCAAATGGAGTTGTTCTCCCACAAGAACCACTCGGCTGATCCTTCTTCAATATGCCCTTCACCAACATGCAGTGTTTCCTTGATTGAGTTAGCTCTCACACCAATATTTGCGTCTAGAGCCTTTGCTTTGAGGGCTATCTGAAAACGGCTGTGGCGCTGAAGTTGCCTGAGAATGTGGAGTTGGTGGCATGTGAAACCCGCATGTGGAGCATTCGTTTGTGTGGGATGCTGACCAAGCTTCATTTCAGTCCTACGCACACAAAGAGCACTAAGCATAGAGTGTGAAAACTGAGTTTCCTTGAGAGCTGCTTGGAAGCCTGATGGTGTGTGAAGTTAGTGAGCCAAATGGAATTGTTCTCCCACAAGAACCACTCGGCTGATCCTTCTTCAATATGCCCTTCACCAACATGCAGTGTTTCCTTGATTGAATTAGCTCTCACACCAATATTTGCGTCTAGAGCCTTTGCATTGAGGGCTATCTGAAAACGGCTGTGGCGCTGAAGTTGCCTGTGAATGTGGAGTTGGTGGCATGTGAAACCCGCATGTGGAGCATTCGTTTGTGTAGGATGCTCTACCAGGTTCATTTTAGTCGTAGCCAAAGAACGGGCACTAAGCATAGAGTGTGAAAACTGAGTTTCCTTGAGAGCTGCTTGGAAGCCTGATGGTGTGTGAAGTTAGTGAGCCAAATGGAGTTGTTCTCCCACAAGAACCACTCGGCTGATCCTTCTTCAATATGCCCTTCACCAACATGCAGTGTTTCCTTGATTGAGTTAGCTCTCACACCAATATTTGCGTCTAGAGCCTTTGCTTTGAGGGCTATCTGAAAACGGCTGTGGCGCTGAAGTTGCCTGAGAATGTGGAGTTGGTGGCATGTGAAACCCGCATGTGGAGCATTCGTTTGTGTGGGATGCTGACCAAGCTTCATTTCAGTCCTACGCACACAAAGAGCACTAAGCATAGAGTGTGAAAACTGAGTTTCCTTGAGAGCTGCTTGGAAGCCTGATGGTGTGTGAAGTTAGTGAGCCAAATGGAGTTGTTCTCCCACAAGAACCACTCTGCTGATCCTTCTTCAATATGCCCTTCACCAACATGCAGTGTTTCCTTGATTGAATTAGCTCTCACACCAATATTTGCGTCTAGAGCCTTTGCATTGAGGGCTATCTGAAAACGGCTGTGGCGCTGAAGTTGCCTGTAAATGTGGAGTTGGTGGCATGTGAAACCCGCATGTGGAGCATTCGTTTGTGTGGGATGCTCTACCAGGTTCATTCCTAGATAATGCACTCAAAGGGCACTAAGCCTAGAGTGTGAAAACTGAGTTTCCTTGAGAGCTGCTTGGAAGCCTGATGGTGTGTGAAGTTAGTGAGCCAAATGGAGTTGTTCTCCCACAAGAACCACTCGGCTGATCCTTCTTCAATATGCCCTTCACCAACATGCAGTGTTTCCTTGATTGAATTAGCTCTCACACCAATATTTGCGTCTAGAGCCTTTGCATTGAGGGCTATCTGAAAACGGCTGTGGCGCTGAAGTTGCCTGTGAATGTGGAGTTGGTGGCATGTGAAGCCCGCATGTGGAGCATTCGTTTGTGTGGGATGCTCTACCAGGTTCATTCCTAGATAATGCACTCAGAGGGCACTAAACATAGAGTGTGAAAACTGAGTTTCCTTGAGAGCTGCTTGGAAGCCTGATGGTGTGTGAAGTTAGTGAGCCAAATGGAGTTGTTCTCCCACAAGAACCACTCGTCTGATCCTTCTTCAATATGCCCTTCACCAACATGCAGTGTTTCCTTGATTGAATTAGCTCTCACACCAATATTTGCGTCTAGAGCCTTTGCATTGAGGGCTATCTGAAAACGGCTGTGGCGCTGAAGTTGCCTGTGAATGTGGAGTTGGTGGCATGTGAAACCCGCATGTGGAGCATTCGTTTGTGTGGGATGCTGTACCAGGTTCATTTTAGTCGTAGCCAAAGAAAGGGCACTAAGCATAGAGTGTGAAAACTGAGTTTCCTTGAGAGCTGCTTGGAAGCCTAATGGTGTGTGAAGTTAGTGAGCCAAATGGAGTTGTTCTCCCACAAGAACCACTCGGCTGATCCTTCTTCAATATGCCCTTCACCAACATGCAGTGTTTCCTTGATTGAATTAGCTCTCACACCAATATTTGCGTCTAGAGCCTTTGCATTGAGGGCTATCTGAAAACGGCTGTGGCGCTGAAGTTGCCTGTGAATGTGGAGTTGGTGGCATGTGAAACCCGCATGTGGAGCATTCGTTTGTGTGGGATGCTGTACCAGGTTCATTTTAGTCGTAGCCAAAGAAAGGGCACTAAGCATAGAGTGTGAAAACTGAGTTTCCTTGAGAGCTGCTTGGAAGCCTAATGGTGTGTGAAGTTAGTGAGCCAAATGGAGTTGTTCTCCCACAAGAACCACTCGGCTGATCCTTCTGCAATATGCCCTTCACCAACATGCAGTGTTTCCTTGATTGAATTAGCTCTCACACCAATATTTGCGTCTAGAGCCTTTGCATTGAGGGCTATCTGAAAACGGCTGTGGCGCTGAAGTTGCCTGTGAATGTGGAGTTGGTGGCATGTGAAACCCGCATGTGGAGCATTCGTTTGTGTGGGATGCTCTACCAGGTTCATTCCTAGATAATGCACTCAATGTGCACTAAGCCTAGAGTGTGAAAACTGAGTTTCCTTGAGAGCTGCTTGGAAGCCTGATGGTGTGTGAAGTTAGTGAGCCAAATGGAGTTGTTCTCCCACAAGAACCACTCGGCTGATCCTTCTTCAATATGCCCTTCACCAACATGCAGTGTTTCCTTGATTGAATTAGCTTTCACACCAATATTTGCGTCTAGAGCCTTTGCATTGAGGGCTATCTGAAAACGGCTGTGGCGCTGAAGTTGCCTGTGAATGTGGAGTTGGTGGCATGTGAAACCCGCATGTGGAGCATTCGTTTGTGTGGGATGCTGACCAAGCTTCATTTCAGTCCTAGGCACTCAAACGGCACTAAGCATAGAGTGTGAAAACTGAGTTTCCTTGAGAGCTGCTTGGAAGCCTGATGGTGTGTGAAGTTAGTGAGCCAAATGGAGTTTTTCTCCCACAAGATCCACTCGGCTGATCCTTCTTCAATATGCCCTTCACCAACATGCAGCGTTTCCTTGATTGAATTGGCTCTCACACCAATATTTGCGTCTAGAGCCTTTGCATTGAAGGCTATCTGAAAACGGCTGTGGCGCTGAAATTGCCTGTGAATGTGGAGTTGGTGGCATGTGAAACCCGCATGTGGAGCATTCGTTTGTGTGGGATGCTCTACGAGGTTCATTCCTAGATAATGCACTCAAAGGACACTAAGCATAGAGTGTGAAAACTGAGTTTCCTTGAGAGCTGCTTGGAAGCCTGATGGTGTGGAAGTTAGTGAGCCAAAGAACCCTTTGGAAGCCTGATGGTGTGTTAAGTTAGTGAGCCAAATGGAGTTGTTCTCCCACAAGAACCACTCGGCTGATCCTTCTTCAATATGCCCTTCACCAACATTCAGTGTTTCCTTGATTGAATTAGCTCTCACACCAATATTTGCGTCTAGAACCTTTGCATTGAGGGCTATCTGAAAATGGCTGTGGCGCTGAAGTTGCCTGTGAATGTGGAGTTGGTGGCATGTGAAACCCGCATGTGGAGCATTCGTTTGTGTGGGATGCTCTACCAGGTTCATTCCTAGATAATGCACTCAAAGGGCACTAAGCATAGAGTGTGAAAACTGAGTTTCCTTGAGAGCGGCTTGGAAGCCTGATGGTGTGTGAAGTTAGTGAGCCAAATGGAGTTGTTCTCCCACAAGAACCACTCGGCTGATCCTTCTTCAATATGCCCTTCACCAACATGCAGTGTTTCCTTGATTGAATTAGCTCCCACACCAATATTTGCGTCTAGAGCCTTTGCATTGAGGGCTATCTGAAAACGGCTGTGGCACTGAAGTTGCCTGTGAATGTGGAGTTGGTGGCATGTGAAACCCGCATGTGGAGCAATCGTTTGTGTGGGATGCTCTACCAGGTTCATTTCAGTCCTAGCCATACAAAGGGCACTAAGCATAGAGTGTGAAAACTGAGTTTCCTTGAGAGCTGCTTGGAAGCCTGATGGTGTGTGAAGTTAGTGAGCCAAATGGAGTTGTTCTCCCACAAGAGCCACTCGGCTGATCCTTCTTCAATATGCCCTTCACCAACATGCAGTGTTTCCTTGATTGAATTAGCTCTCACACCAATATTTGCGTCTAGAGCCTTTGCATTGAGGGCTATCTGAAAACGGCTGTGGCGCTGAAGTTGCCTGTGAATGTGGAGTTGGTGGCATGTGAAACCCGCATGTGGAGCATTCGTTTGTGTAGGATGCTCTACCAGGTTCATTTTAGTCGTAGCCAAAGAACGGGCACTAAGCATAGAGTGTGAAAACTGAGTTTCCTTGAGAGCTGCTTGGAAGCCTGATGGTGTGTGAAGTTAGTGAGCCAAATGGAGTTGTTCTCCCACAAGAACCACTCGGCTGATCCTTCTTCAATATGCCCTTCACCAACATGCAGTGTTTCCTTGATTGAATTAGCTCTCACACCAATATTTGCGTCTAGAGCCTTTGCTTTGAGGGCTATCTGAAAACGGCTGTGGCGCTGAAGTTGCCTGAGAATGTGGAGTTGGTGGCATGTGAAACCCGCATGTGGAGCATTCGTTTGTGTGGGATGCTGACCAAGCTTCATTTCAGTCCTACGCACACAAAGAGCACTAAGCATAGAGTGTGAAAACTGAGTTTCCTTGAGAGCTGCTTGGAAGCCTGATGGTGTGTGAAGTTAGTGAGCCAAATGGAGTTGTTCTCCCACAAGAACCACTCTGCTGATCCTTCTTCAATATGCCCTTCACCAACATGCAGTGTTTCCTTGATTGAATTAGCTCTCACACCAATATTTGCGTCTAGAGCCTTTGCATTGAGGGCTATCTGAAAACGGCTGTGGCGCTGAAGTTGCCTGTAAATGTGGAGTTGGTGGCATGTGAAACCCGCATGTGGAGCATTCGTTTGTGTGGGATGCTCTACCAGGTTCATTCCTAGATAATGCACTCAAAGGGCACTAAGCCTAGAGTGTGAAAACTGAGTTTCCTTGAGAGCTGCTTGGAAGCCTGATGGTGTGTGAAGTTAGTGAGCCAAATGGAGTTGTTCTCCCACAAGAACCACTCGGCTGATCCTTCTTCAATATGCCCTTCACCAACATGCAGTGTTTCCTTGATTGAATTAGCTCTCACACCAATATTTGCGTCTAGAGCCTTTGCATTGAGGGCTATCTGAAAACGGCTGTGGCGCTGAAGTTGCCTGTGAATGTGGAGTTGGTGGCATGTGAAGCCCGCATGTGGAGCATTCGTTTGTGTGGGATGCTCTACCAGGTTCATTCCTAGATAATGCACTCAGAGGGCACTAAACATAGAGTGTGAAAACTGAGTTTCCTTGAGAGCTGCTTGGAAGCCTGATGGTGTGTGAAGTTAGTGAGCCAAATGGAGTTGTTCTCCCACAAGAACCACTCGTCTGATCCTTCTTCAATATGCCCTTCACCAACATGCAGTGTTTCCTTGATTGAATTAGCTCTCACACCAATATTTGCGTCTAGAGCCTTTGCATTGAGGGCTATCTGAAAACGGCTGTGGCGCTGAAGTTGCCTGTGAATGTGGAGTTGGTGGCATGTGAAACCCGCATGTGGAGCATTCGTTTGTGTGGGATGCTGTACCAGGTTCATTTTAGTCGTAGCCAAAGAAAGGGCACTAAGCATAGAGTGTGAAAACTGAGTTTCCTTGAGAGCTGCTTGGAAGCCTAATGGTGTGTGAAGTTAGTGAGCCAAATGGAGTTGTTCTCCCACAAGAACCACTCGGCTGATCCTTCTTCAATATGCCCTTCACCAACATGCAGTGTTTCCTTGATTGAATTAGCTCTCACACCAATATTTGCGTCTAGAGCCTTTGCATTGAGGGCTATCTGAAAACGGCTGTGGCGCTGAAGTTGCCTGTGAATGTGGAGTTGGTGGCATGTGAAACCCGCATGTGGAGCATTCGTTTGTGTGGGATGCTCTACCAGGTTCATTCCTAGATAATGCACTCAATGTGCACTAAGCATAGAGTGTGAAAACTGAGTTTCCTTGAGAGCTGCTTGGAAGCCTGATGGTGTGTTTAGTTAGTGAGCCAAATGGAGTTGTTCTCCCACAAGAACCACTCGGCTGATCCTTCTTCAATATGCCCTTCACCAACATGCAGTGTTTCCTTGATTGAATTAGCTTTCACACCAATATTTGCGTCTAGAGCCTTTGCATTGAGGGCTATCTGAAAACGGCTGTGGCGCTGAAGTTGCCTGTGAATGTGGAGTTGGTGGCATGTGAAACCCGCATGTGGAGCATTCGTTTGTGTGGGATGCTGACCAAGCTTCATTTCAGTCCTAGGCACTCAAACGGCACTAAGCATAGAGTGTGAAAACTGAGTTTCCTTGAGAGCTGCTTGGAAGCCTGATGGTGTGTGAAGTTAGTGAGCCAAACGGAGTTTTTCTCCCACAAGATCCACTCGGCTGATCCTTCTTCAATATGCCCTTCACCAACATGCAGCGTTTCCTTGATTGAATTGGCTCTCACACCAATATTTGCGTCTAGAGCCTTTGCATTGAAGGCTATCTGAAAACGGCTGTGGCGCTGAAATTGCCTGTGAATGTGGAGTTGGTGGCATGTGAAACCCGCATGTGGAGCATTCGTTTCTGTGGGATGCTCTACCAGGTTCATTCCTAGATAATGCACTCAAAGGACACTAAGCATAGAGTGTGAAAACTGAGTTTCCTTGAGAGCTGCTTGGAAGCCTGATGGTGTGTGAAGTTAGTGAGCCAAAGAACCCTTTGGAAGCCTGATGGTGTGTTAAGTTAGTGAGCCAAATGGAGTTGTTCTCCCACAAGAACCACTCGGCTGATCCTTCTTCAATATGCCCTTCACCAACATGCAGTGTTTCCTTGATTGAATTAGCTCTCACACCAATATTTGCGTCTAGAGCCTTTGCATTGAGGGCTATCTGAAAACGGCTGTGGCGCTGAAGTTGCCTGTGAATGTGGAGTTGGTGGCATGTGAAACCCGCATGTGGAGCATTCGTTTGTGTGGGATGCTGACCAAGCTTCATTTCAGTCCTAGGCACTAAAAGGGCACTAAGCATAGAGTGTGAAAACTGAGTTTCCTTGAGAGCTGCTTGGAAGCCTGATGGTGTGTGAAGTTAGTGAGCCAAATGGAGTTGTTCTCCCACAAGAACCACTCGGCTGATCCCTCTTCAATATGCCCTTCACCAACATGCAGTGTTTCCTTGATTGAATTAGCTCTCACACCAATATTTGCGTCTAGAGCCTTTGCATTGAGGGCTATCTGAAAACGGCTGTGGCGCTGAAGTTGCCTGTGAATGTGGAGTTGGTGGCATGTGAAACCCACATGTGGAGCATTCGTTTGTGTGGGATGCTCTACCAGATTCATTCCTAGATAATGCACTCAAAGGGCACTAAGCATAGAGTGTGAAAACTGAGTTTCCTTGAGAGCTGCTTGGAAGCCTGATGGTGTGTGAAGTTAGTGAGCCAAATGGAGTTGTTCTCCCACAAGAACCACTCGGCTGATCCTTCTTCAATATGCCCTTCACCAACATGCAGTGTTTCCTTGATTGAATTAGCTCTCACACCAATATTTGCGTCTAGAGCCTTTGCATTGAGGGCTATCTGAAAACGGCTATGGCGCTGAAGTTGCCTGTGAATGTGGAGTTGGTGGCATGTGAAACCCGCATGTGGAGCATTCGTTTGTGTGGGATGCTCTACGAGGTTCATTTCAGTCCTAGGCACTCAAACGGCACTAAGCATAGAGTGTGAAAACTGAGTTTCCTTGAGAGCTGCTTGGAAGCCTGATGGTGTGTGAAGTTAGTGAGCCAAATGGAGTTGTTCTCCCACAAGAACCACTCGTCTGATCCTTCTTCAATATGCCCTTCACCAACATGCCGTGTTTCCTTGATTGAATTAGCTCTCACACCAATATTTGCGTCTAGAACCTTTGCATTGAGGGCTATCTGAAAATGGCTGTGGTGCTGAAGTTGCCTGTGAATGTGGTGTTGGTGGCATGTGAAACCCGCATGTGGAGCATTCGTTAGTGTGGGATGCTCTACCAGGTTCATTCCTAGATAATGCACTCAAAGGGCACTAAGCATAGAGTGTGAAAACTGAGTTTCCTTGAGAGCGGCTTGGAAACCTGATGGTGTGTGAAGTTAGTGAGCCAAAGAACCCTTTGGAAGCCTGATGGTGTGTGAAGTTAGTGAGCCAAATGGAGTTGTTCTCCCACAAGAACCACTCGTCTGATCCTTCTTCAATATGCCCTTCACCAACATGCAGTGTTTCCTTGATTGAATTAGCTCTCACACCAATATTTGCGTCTAGAGCCTTTGCATTGAGGGCTATCTGAAAACGGCTGTGGCGCTGAAGTTGCCTGTGAATGTGGAGTTGGTGGCATGTGAAACCCGCATGTGGAGCATTCGTTTGTGTGGGATGCTGTACCAGGTTCATTTTAGTCGTAGCCAAAGAAAGGGCACTAAGCATAGAGTGTGAAAACTGAGTTTCCTTGAGAGCTGCTTGGAAGCCTAATGGTGTGTGAAGTTAGTGAGCCAAATGGAGTTGTTCTCCCACAAGAACCACTCGGCTGATCCTTCTTCAATATGCCCTTCACCAACATGCAGTGTTTCCTTGATTGAATTAGCTCTCACACCAATATTTGCGTCTAGAACCTTTGCATTGAGGGCTATCTGAAAACGGCTGTGGCGCTGAAGTTGCCTGTGAATGTGGAGTTGGTGGCATGTGAAACCCGCATGTGGAGCATTCGTTTGTGTGGGATGCTCTACCAGGTTCATTCCTAGATAATGCACTCAATGTGCACTAAGCATAGAGTGTGAAAACTGAGTTTCCTTGAGAGCTGCTTGGAAGCCTGATGGTGTGTGAAGTTAGTGAGCCAAATGGAGTTGTTCTCCCACAAGAACCACTCGGCTGATCCTTCTTCAATATGCCCTTTTCCAACATGCAGTGTTTCCTTGATTGAATTAGCTTTCACACCAATATTTGCGTCTAGAGCCTTTGCATTGAGGGCTATCTGAAAACGGCTGTGGCGCTGAAGTTGCCTGTGAATGTGGAGTTGGTGGCATGTGAAACCCGCATGTGGAGCATTCGTTTGTGTGGGATGCTGACCAAGCTTCATTTCAGTCCTAGGCACTCAAAGGGCACTAAGCATAGAGTGTGAAAACTGAGTTTCCTTGAGAGCTGCTTGGAAGCCTGATGGTGTGTGAAGTTAGTGAGCCAAATGGAGTTTTTCTCCCACAAGATCCACTCGGCTGATCCTTCTTCAATATGCCCTTCACCAACATGCAGCGTTTCCTTGATTGAATTGGCTCTCACACCAATATTTGCGTCTAGAGCCTTTGCATTGAAGGCTATCTGAAAACGGCTGTGGCGCTGAAATTGCCTGTGAATGTGGAGTTGGTGGCATGTGAAACCCGCATGTGGAGCATTCGTTTCTGTGGGATGCTCTACCAGGTTCATTCCTAGATAATGCACTCAAAGGACACTAAGCATAGAGTGTGAAAACTGAGTTTCCTTGAGAGCTGCTTGGAAGCCTGATGGTGTGTGAAGTTATGAGCCAAAGAACCGTTTGGAAGCCTGATGGTGTGTTACGTTAGTGAGCCAAATGGAGTTGTTCTCCCACAAGAACCACTCGGCTGATCCTTCTTCAATATGCCCTTCACCAACATGCAGTGTTTCCTTGATTGAATTAGCTCTCACACCAATATTTGCGTCTAGAGCCTTTGCATTGAGGGCTATCTGAAAACGGCTGTGGCGCTGAAGTTGCCTGTGAATGTGGAGTTGGTGGCATGTGAAACCCGCATGTGGAGCATTCGTTTGTGTCGGATGCTGACCAAGCTTCATTTCAGTCCTAGGCACTAAAGGGCACTAAGCATAGAGTGTGAAAACTGAGTTTCCTTGAGAGCTGCTTGGAAGCCTGATGGTGTGTGAAGTTAGTGAGCCAAATGGAGTTGTTCTCCCACAAGAACCACTCGGCTGATCCCTCTTCAATATGCCCTTCACCAACATGCAGTGTTTCCTTGATTGAATTAGCTCTCACACCAATATTTGCGTCTAGAGCCTTTGCATTGAGGGCTATCTGAAAACGGCTGTGGCGCTGAAGTTGCCTGTGAATGTGGTGTTGGTGGCATGTGAAACCCGCATGTGGAGCATTCGTTAGTGTGGGATGCTCTACCAGGTTCATTCCTAGATAATGCACTCAAAGGGCACTAAGCATAGAGTGTGAAAACTGAGTTTCCTTGAGAGCGGCTTGGAAGCCTGATGGTGTGTGAAGTTAGTGAGCCAAAGAACCCTTTGGAAGCCTGATGGTGTGTGAAGTTAGTGAGCCAAATGGAGTTGTTCTCCCACAAGAACCACTCGGCTGATCCTTCTTCAATATGCCCTTCACCAACATGCAGTGTTTCCTTGATTGAATTAGCTCTCACACCAATATTTGCGTCTAGAGCCTTTGCATTGAGGGATATCTGAAAACGACTGTGGCACTGAAGTTGCCTGTGAATGTGGAGTTGGTGGCATGTGAAACCCGCATGTGGAGCATTCGTTTCTGTGGGATGCTCTACCAGGTTCATTTCAGTCCTAGCCATACAAAGGGCACTAAGCATAGAGTGTGAAAACTGAGTTTCCTTGAGAGCTGCTTGGAAGCCTGATGGTGTGTGAAGTTAGTGAGCCAAATGGAGTTGTTCTCCCACAAGAACCACTCGGCTGATCCTTCTTCAATATGCCCTTCACCAACATGCAGTGTTTCCTTAATTGAATTAGCTCTCACACCAATACTTGCGTCTAGAGTCCTTGCATTGAGGGCTATCTGAAAACGGCTGTGGCGCTGAAGTTGCCTGAGAATGTGGAGTTGGTGGCATGTGAAACCCGCATGTGGAGCATTCGTTTGTGTGGGATGCTCTACCAGGTTCATTCCTAGATAATGCACTCAAAGGGCACTAAGCATAGAGTGTGAAAACTGAGTTTCCTTGAGAGCTGCTTGGAAGCCTGATGGTGTGTGAAGTTAGTGAGCCAAATGGAGTTGTTCTCCCACAAGAACCACTCGGCTGATCCTTCTTCAATATGCCCTTCACCAACATGCAGTGTTTCCTTGATTGAATTAGCTCTCACACCAATATTTGCGTCTAGAACCTTTGCATTGCGGGCTATCTGAAAATGGCTGTGGCGCTGAAGTTGCCTGTGAATGTGGAGTTGGTGGCATGTGAAACCCGCATGTGGAGCATTCGTTTGTGTGGGATGCTCTACCAGGTTCATTCCTAGATAATGCACTCAAAGGGCACTAAGCATAGAGTGTGAAAACTGAGTTTCCTTGAGAGCTGCTTGGAAGCCTGATGGTGTGTGAAGTTAGTGAGCCAAAGAACCCTTTGGAAGCCTGATGGTGTGTTAAGTTAGTGAGCCAAATGGAGTTGTTCTCCCACAAGAACCACTCGGCTGATCCTTCTTCAATATGCCCTTCACCAACATGCAGTGTTTCCTTGATTGAATTAGCTCTCACACCAATATTTGCTTCTAGAGCCTTTGCATTGAGGGCTATCTGAAAACGGCTGTGGCGCTGAAGTTGCCTGTGAATGTGGAGTTGGTGGCATGTGAAACCCGCATGTGGAGCATTCGTTTGTGTGGGATGCTCTACCAGGTTCATTTCAGTCGTAGCCAAAGAAAGGGCACTAAGCATAGAGTGTGAAAACTGAGTTTCCTTGAGAGCTGCTTGGAAGCCTGATGGTGTGAAGTTAGTGAGCCAAATGGAGTTGTTCTCCCACAAGAACCACTCGGCTGATCCTTCTTCAATATGCCCTTCACCAACATGCAGTGTTACCTTAATTGAAATAGCTCTCACACCAATACTTGCGTCTAGAGCCCTTGCATTGAGGGCTATCTGAAAACGGCTGTGGCGCTGAAGTTGCCTGAGAATGTGGAGTTGGTGGCATGTGAAACCCGCATGTGGAGCATTCGTTTGTGTGGGATGCTCTACCAGGTTCATTCCTAGATAATGCACTCAAAGGGCACTAAGCATAGAGTGTGAAAACTGAGTTTCCTTGAGAGCTGCTTGGAAGCCTGATGGTGTGTGAAGTTAGTGAGCCAAATGGAGTTGTTCTCCCACAAGAACCACTCGGCTGATCCTTCTTCAATATGCCCTTCACCAACATGCAGTGTTTCCTTGATTGAATTAGCTCTCACACCAATATTTGCGTCTAGAGCCTTTGCATTGAGGGCTATCTGAAAACGGCTGTGGCACTGAAGTTGCCTGTGAATGTGGAGTTGGTGGCATGTGAAACCCGCATGTGGAGCATTCGTTTGTGTAGGATTCTCTAACAAGTTCATTTCAGTCGTAGCCAAAGAAAGGGCACTAAGCATAGAGTGTGAAAACTGAGTTTCCTTGAGAGCTGCTTGGAAGCCTGATGGTGTGTGAAGTTAGTGAGCCAAAGAACCCTTTGGAAGCCTGATGGTGTGTGTAGTTAGTGAGCCAAATGGAGTTGTTCTCCCACAAGAACCAATCGGCTGATCCTTCTTCAATATGCCCTTCACCAACATGCAGTGTTTCCTTGATTGAATTAGCTCTCACACCAATATTTGCGTCTAGAGCCTTTGCATTGAGGGCTATCTGAAAACGGCTGTGGCGCGGAAGTTGCCTGTGAATGTGGAGTTGATGGCATGTGAAACCCGCATGTTGAGCATTCGTTTGTGTCGGATGCTGACCAAGCTTCATTTCAGTCCTAGCCATACAAAGGGCACTAAGCATAGAGTGTGAAAACTGAGTTTCCTTGAGAGCTGCTTGGAAGCCTGATGGTGTGTGAAGTTAGTGAGCCAAATGGAGTTGTTCTCCCACAAGAACCACTCGACTGATCCTTCTTCAATATGCCCTTCACCAACATGCAGTGTTTCCTTGATTGAATTAGCTCTCACACCAATATTTGCGTCTAGAGCCTTTGCATTGAGGGCTATCTGAAAACAGCTGTGGCACTGAAGTTGCCTGTCAATGTGGAGTTGGTGGCATGTGAAACCCGCATGTGGAGCATTCGTTTGTGTGGGATGCTCTACCAGGTTCATTCCTAGATAATGCACTCAAAGGGCACTAAGCATAGAGTGTGAAAACTGAGTTTCCTTGAGAGCTGCTTGGAAGCCTGATGGTGTGTGAAGTTAGTGAGCCAAATGGAGTTGTTCTCCCACAAGAACCACTCGGCTGATCCTTCTTCAATATGCCCTTCACCAACATGCCATGTTTCCTTGATTGAATTAGCTCTCTGAATGTGGAGTTCGTTGCTCTTCAATGTAGCAGTTACAGCTTTGCTTTGTGTGGAATTCTCATAAAGCTCAATTTCAACACAGTGCGTTTTATGATAAATATGCACAGTGAGACCAAAAGAGTTTTTGTGCGAAACAGGTCTAATGGTGTAAGTGTGTGAGGTTAATGACTTGAGTGCAGTTGGTCTCACACAAGAAACATTGTGCCCTTTCGTGTTCAGTCAAAGCCTCATCCACATGCTATGTGCGTCCCTATAGCTAACATGTACTTGGTGCTGCAGCTGATGCCAGAGCCTTGCATTTCAAGGCTAGCTGAAAATTGCCTTGGCGATGGAAGTATCTCTGAACGTGGAGTTCATTGCATTTCAATGGAGCAGTTACAGCTTTGCTTTGTCTGGAATTCTCATAAAGCTCAATTTCAACACAGTGCGTTTTATGGGAAATATGCTCAGTGTTACGAAATAGGGTTTTCGTGCGAAACGGGTCTAATGGTGATGGTGTGTGAGGTTAGTGACCTGAGTGGAGTTGGTCTCACACAAGAAACTCTCTGCCCATTGATATTGAGTAAAAGCCTCATCCATATGCTATTTAGTCCGTATAGCGAACATGTATTTAAAGCTGAAGTTGATGTAAGAGCCTTCCATTTGAAAGCTAACTGAAAATTGTCTTGGTGATGAAGTGTTCTCTGAACGTGGAGTTGGTTGCACTTCAATGGAGCAGTTACAGCTTTGCTTTATCTGGAATCTCATAAAGCTCAATTTCAACACAGTGCGTTTTATGACAAATATGCACAGTGTGACCAAACAGGGTTTTCGTGCGAAATGGGTCTAATGGTGTAGGTGTGTGAGATTAGTGACCTGAGTGGAGTTGGTCTCACACACAAGAAACATTCTGCCCTTTCGTGTTGAGTAAAGCCTCATCCACATGCTGTGCTGTGTCCGTATAGTTAATATGTACTTAGTGCTGGTGCTGATGCCATTGCCTTGCATTTCAAGGCTAGCTGAAAATTGCCTTGGCGATGAAGGTATCTCTGAACGTGGAGTTCGTTGCATTTCAATGGAGCAGTTACAGCTTTGCTTTGTCTGGAATTCTCATAAAGCTCAATTTCAACACAGTGCGTTTTATGACAAATATGCACAGTGTTACGAAACAGGGTTTTCGTGCGAAACGGGTCTAATGGTGATGGTGTGTGAGGTTAGTGACCTGAGTGGAGTTGGTCTCAAACAAGAAACTCTCTGCACATTGATGTTGAGTAAAAGCCTCATCCACATGCTGTTTAGTCCGTATAGCGAACATGTATTTAAAGCTGAAGTTGATGTAAGAGCCTTCAATTTCAAAGCTAACTGAAAATTGCCGTGGTGATGAAGTGCTCTCTGAACGTGGAGTTGGTTGCACTTCAATGGAGCAGTTACAGCTTTGCTTTGTGGTGTATACGCAATAAACCAGTTTTCACTGCAATGCGTTCTATGACCATTACACACACTGTGACGAAACTGTATTTCCTTGCGAAACGGGTCTAATGGTGATGGTGTGTGAGGTTAGTGACCTGAGTGGAGTTGGTCACACACAAGAAACATTGGGCCCTTTTGTGTTGAATAAAGCCTCTTCCACATGCTGTGTTGTGTCCCTATAGCTAACATGTTCTTGGTGCTGGAGCTGATGCCAGAGCCTTGCATTTCAAGGCTAGCTGAAAATTGCCTTGGCGATGAAGGTATCTCTGAACGTGGAGTTCGCTGCATTTCAATGGAGCAGTTACAGCTTTGCTTTGTCTGGAATTCTCATAAAGCTCAATTTCAAAACAGTGCGTTTTATGACAAATATACACAGTGTGACCAAAAGGATTTTCGTGCGAAATGGGTCTAATGCTGTAAGTGTGTGAGGTTAGCGACTTGAGTGGAGTTGGTCTCACACAAGAAACATTGTGCCTTTCGTGTTGAGTAACAGCCTCATCCACATGCTGTGCTGTGTCCCTATAGCTAACATGTACTTCCTGCTGGAGCTGATGCCATTGCCTTGCATTTGAAGGCTAGCTGAAAATTGCCTTGGCGATCGAAGTATCTCTGAACATGGAGTTCGTTGCATTTCAATGGAGCAGTTGCACCTTTGCTTTTTGTGGAATTCTCATAAAGCTCAATTTCAACACAGTGTGTTTTATGACAAATTTGCACAGTGTTACTAAACAGGGTTTTCGTGCGAAATGGGTCTAATGGTGTAGGTGTGTGAGATTAGTGTCGTGAGTGGAGTTGGTCTCACACAAGAAACATTGTGCCATTTTGTGTTGAGTAAAGCCTCATCCACATGCTGTGCTGTGTCCCTATAGCTTGCATGTACTTAGTGCTGGAGCTAATGCCATTGCCTTGCATTTCAAGGCTAGCTGAAAATTGCCTTGGCGATGAAGGTATCTCTGAACGTGGAGTTCGTTGCATTTCAATGGAGCAGTTACAGCTTTGCTTTGTCTGGAATCGTATAAAGCTCAATTTCAACACAGTGCGTTTTATGACAAAGATGCACAGTGTGACCAAGGAGGGTTTTCGTGTGAAACGGGTGTAATGGTGATGGTGCGTGAGGTTAGCGATGTGAGTGGAGTTGGTCTCACACAAGAAACATTGTGCCCTTTTGTGTTGAATAAAGCCTCATCCACATGCTGTGTTGTGTCCGTATAGCTAACATGTATTTAAAGCTGAAGTTGATGGAAGAGACCTGCATTTCCAGGCTAGCTGAAAATTGCCTTGGCGATGGAAGTATCTCTGAACGTGGAGTTCGTTGCATTTCAATGGAGCAGTTACAGCTTTGCTTTGTCTGGAATTCTCATAAAGCTCAATTTCAACACAGTGCATTTTATGACAAATATGCACAGTGTGACCAAACAGGGTTTTCGTGCGAAACGGGTCTAATGGTGATGGTGTGTGAGATTAGTGTCGTGAGTGGAGTTGGTCTCACACAAGAAACATTGTGCCCTTTCGTGTTGAGTAAAGCCTCATCCACATGCTGTGCTGTGTCCCTATAGGTAATATGTACTTAGTGCTGGAGCTGATGCCATTGCCTTGCATTTCAAGGCTAGCTGAAAATTGCCTTGGCGATGAAGGTATCTCTGAACATGGAGTTCGTTGCATTTCAATAGAGCAGTTACAGCTTTGCTTTGTGTGGAATTCTCATAAAGCTCAATTTCAACACAGTGCGTTTTATGGCAAATATGCTCAGTGTTGCGAAACAGGGTTTTCGTGCGAAACGGGTCTAATGGTGTAAGTGTGTGAGGTTAGTGACCTGAGTGGAGTTGGTCTCACACAAGAAACTCTCTGCACATTGATGTTGATTAAAGCCTCATCCACATGCTGTGTTGTGTCCGTATAGCTACCATGTATTTAAAGCTGAAGTTGAAGGAAGAGACCTGCATTTCAAGGCTAGCTGAAAATTGCCTTGGCGATGGAAGTATCTCTGAACGTGGAGTTCGTTGCATTTCAATGGAGCAGTACAGCTTTGCTTTGTGTGGAATTCTCATAAAGCTCAATTTCAAAACAGTGCGTTTTATGACAAATACGCACAGTGTGACCAAAAGGGTTTTCGTGCGAAACGGGTCTAATGGTGTAAGAGTGTGAGGTTAGTGACTTGAGTGGAGTTGGTCTCACACAAGAAACATTGTGCCCTTTCGTGTTGAAGAAAAGCTACATCCACATGCTGTGCTGTGTCCCTATAGCTAACATGTACTTGGTGCTGCAGCTGATGCCAGAGCCTTGCATTTCAAGGCTAGCTGAAAATTGCCTTGGCGATGAAGGTATCTCTGAACGTGGAGTTCGTTGCATTTCAAAGGAGCAGTTGCAGCTTTACTTTGTGTGGAATTCTCATAAAGCTCAATTTCAAAACAGTGCGTTTTATGACAAATATGCACAGTGTGACCAAAGAGGGTTTTCGTGCAAAACGGGTCTAATGGTGATGGTGTGTGAGGTTAGTGACCTGAGTGGAGTTGGTCTCACACAAGAAACTCTCTGCCCATTGATGTTGAGTAAAAGCCTCATCCACATGCTGTTTAGTCCGTATGGCGAACATGTATTTAAAGCCGACGTTGATGTAAGAGCCTTCCATTTCAAAGCTAACTGAAAATTGCCTTGGCGATGAAGGTATCTCTGAACGTGGAGTTGGTTGCACTTCAATGGAGCAGTTACAGCTTTGCTTTGTGGTGTATACGCAATAAACCAGTTTATACTGCAATGCGTTCTATGACCATTACACACACTGTGATGAAACTGTTTTTTCGTGCGAAACGGGTCTAATGGTGATGGTGTGTGAGGTTAGTGACCTGAGTGGAGTTGGTCTCACACAAGAAATATTGTGCCCTTTTGTGTTGAATAAAGCCCCATCCACATGCTGTTTAGTCCGTATAGCGAACAGGTATTTAAAGCTGAAGTTGATGGAAGAGACCTGCATTTCCAGGCTAGCTGAAAATTGCCTTGGCGATGAAGGTATCTCTGAACGTGGAGTTCGTTGCATTTCAATGGAGCAGTTACAGCTTTGCTTTGTCTGGAATTCTCATAAAGCTCAATTTCAACACAGTGCGTTTTATGACAAATATACACAGTGTGACCAAAGACGGTTTTCATGCGAAATGGGTCTAATGGTGTAAGTGTGTGAGGTTATTGACTTGAGTGGAGTTGGTCTCACACAAGAAACATTGTGCCCTTTCGTGTTGAAGAAAAGCTACATCCACATGCTGTGCTGTGTCCCTATAGGTAATATGTACTTTGTTCTGGAGCTGATGCCATTGCCTTGCATTTCAAGGCTAGCTGAAAATTGCCTTGGCGATGAAGGTATCACTGAACGTAGAGTTTGTTGCATTTCAATGGAGGAGTTACAGCTTTGCTTTGTGTGGAATTCTCATAAAGCTCAATTTCAACACAGTGCGTTTTATGGCAAATATGCACAGTGTTGCGAAACAGGGTTTTCTCGCGAAACGGGTCTAATGGTGATGGTGTGTGAGGTTAGTGACCTGAGTGGAGTCGGTCTCACACAAGAAACTCTCTGCCCATTGATGTTGAGTAAAAGCCTCATCCAAATGCTGTTTAGTCCGTATAGCGAACATTTATTTAAAGCTGAAGTTGATGTAGGAGCCTTCCTTTTGAAAGCTAACTGAAAATTGCCTTGGTGATGAAGTGTTCTCTGAACGTGGAGTTGGTTGCACTTTAATGGAGCAGTTACAGCTTTGCTTTGTGGTGTATACGCAATAAACCAGTTTTCACTGCAATGCATTCTATGACCATTACACACACTGTGACGAAACTGTTTTTTCATGCGAAACGGGTGTAACGGTGATGGTGTGTGAGGTTAGTGACCTGAGTGGAGTTGGTCACACACAAGAAACTTTGTGCCGTTTTGTGTTGAATAAAGCCTCATCCACATGCTTTGTTGTGTCCGTACACCTAACATGTATTTAAAGCTGAAGTTGATGGAAGAGACCTGCATTTCCAGGCTAGCTGAAAATTGCCTTGGCGATGAAGGTATCTCTGAACGTGGAGTTCGTTGCATTTCAATGGAGCAGTTACAGCTTTGCTTTGTCTGGAATTCTCATAAAGCTCAATTTCAACACAGTGTGTTTTATGACAAATACGCACAGTGTGACCAAACAGGGTTTTCGTGCGAAACGGGTCTAATGGTGTAAGTGTGTGAGGTTTTTGACTTGAGTGGAGTTGGTCTCACAGAAGAAACATTGTGCCCTTTCGTGTTGAAGAAAAGCCTCATCCACATGCTGTGCTGTGTCCCTATAGCTTGCATGTACTTAGTGCTGGAGCTCATGCCATTGCCTTGTATTTCAAGTTTAGCTGAAAATTGCCTTGGCGATGAAGGTATCTCTGAACGTGGAGTTCGTTTCATTTCAATGTAGCAGTTACAGCTTTGCTTTGTGTGGAATTCTCATAAAGCTCAATTTCAACTCAGTGCGTTTAATGACAAATACGCACCGAGTTACAAAGCAGGGTTTTCGTGTGAAACGGGCCTAATGGTGTAAGTGTGTGAGGTTAGCGACTTGAGTGGAGTAGGTCTCACACAAGAAACATTGTGCCCTTTCGTGTTGAGTGAACGCCTCATCCACATGCTGTGCTGTGTCCCTATAGCTAACATGTACTTTGTGCTGGAGCTGATGCCAGAGCCTTGCATTTCAAGGCTAGCTGAAAATTGCCTTGGCGATGAAGGTATCTCTGAACGTGGAGTTCGTTGCATTTCAATGGAGCAGTTACAGCTTTGCTTTGTCTGGAATCGTATAAAGCTCAATTTCAACACAGGGCGTTTTATGACAAATATGCACAGTGTGACCAAGGAGGGTTTTCGTGCGAAACGGGTCTAATGGTGATGGTGTGTGAGATTAGTGACCTGAGTGGAGTTGGTCTCACACAAGAAACTCTCTGCCAATTGATGTTGAGTAAAGCCTCATCCACATGCTGTGCTGTGTCCGTATAGCTACCATGTATTTAAAGCTGAAGTTGAAGGAAGAGACCTGCATTTCAAGGCTAGCTGAAAATTGCCTTGGCGATGGAAGTATCTCTGAACGTGGAGTTCGTTGCATTTCAATGGAGCAGTTACTGCTTTGCTTTCTCTGGAATTCTCATAAAGCTCAATTTCAACACAGTGCGTTTTATGACAAATATGCACAGTGTGACCAAACAGGGTTTTCGTGCGAAACGGGTCTAATGGTGTAAGTGTGTGAGGTTATTGACTTGAGTGGAGTTGGTCTCACACAAGAAACATTGTACCCTTTCGTGTTGAAGAAAAGCCTCATCCACATGCTGTGCTGTGTCCCTATAATTTGCATGTACTTAGTGCTGGAGCTCATGCCATTGCCTTGCATTTCAAGGCTAGCTGAAAATTGCCTTGGCGATGAAGGTATCTCTGAACGTGGAGTTCGTTGCATTTCAATGGAGCAGTTACAGCTTTGCTTTGTCTGGAATCGTATAAAGCTCAATTTCAACACAGTGCGTTTTATGACAATTACGCACAGTGTGACCAAGGAGGGTTTTCGTGCGAAACGGGTCTAATGGTGATGGTGTGTGAGGTTAGCGACGTGAGTGGAGTTGGTCTCACACAAGAAACATTGTGCCCTTTTGTGTTGAGTAAAGCCTCATCCACATGCTGTGCTGTGTCCCTATAGGTAATATATACTTAGTGCTGTAGCTGATTCCATTGCCTTGCATTTCAAGGCTAGCTGAACATTGCCTTGGCGATGGAAGTATCTCTGAACGTGGAGTTCGTTGCATTTCAATGGAGCAGTTACAGCTCTGCTTTTTGTGGAATTCTCATAAAGCTCAATTTCAACACAGTGCATTTTATGACAAATACGCACAGTGTGACCAAAGACGGTTTTCGTGCGAAACGGGTCTAATGGTGTAGGTGTGTGAGATTAGTGTCGTGAGTGGAGTTGGTCTCACACAAGAAACTCTCTGCCCATTGATGTTGAGTAAAGCCTCATCCACATGCTGTGCTGTGTCCCTATAGGTAATATGTACTTAGTGCTGGAGCTGATGCCATTGCCTTGCATTTTAAGGCTAGCTGAAAATTGCCTTGGCGATGAAGGTATCATTGAACGTGGAGTTCGTTGCATTTCAATGGAGCAGTTACAGCTTTGCTTTGTGTGGAATTCTCATAAAGCTCAATTTCAACACAGTGCGTTTTATGGCAAATATGCTCAGTGTTGCGAAACAGGGTTTTCGTGTGAAACTGGTCTAATGGTGATGGTGTGTGAGGTTAGTGACCTGAGTGGAATTGGTCTCACACAAGAAACTCTCTGCACATTGATGTTGAGTAAAAGCCTCATCCACATGCTGTTTAGTCCGTATAGCGAACATGTATTTAAAGCCGACGTTGATGTAAGAGCCTTCCATTTCAAAGCTAACTGAAAATTGCCCTTTTGTGTTGAATAAAGCCTCATCCACATGCTGTGTTGTGTCCGTATAGCTAACATGTATTTAAATCTGTAGTTGATGGAAGAGACCTGCATTTCAAGGCTAGCTGAAAATTGCCTTGGCGATGGAAGTATCTCTGAACGTGGAGTTCGTTGCATTTCAATGGAGCAGTTACAGCTTTGCTTTTCTGGAATTCTCATAAAGCTCAATTTCAACACAGTGCGTTTTATGACAAATACGCACAGTGTGATCAAAGAGGGTTTTCGTGCGAAACGGGTCTAATGGTGTAAGTGTGTGAGGTTATTGACTTGAGTGGAGTTGGTCTCACACAAGAAACATTGTGCCCTTTCGTGTTGAAGAAAAGCTACATTCACATGCTGTGCTGTGTCCCTATAGGTAATATGTACTTAGTGCTGGAGCTGATGCCATTGCCTTGCATTTCAAGGCTAGCTGAAAATTGCCTTGGCGATGAAGGTATCTCTGAACGTGGAGTTCATTGCATTTCAATGGAGCAGTTACAGCTTTGCTTTGTCTGGAATTCTCATAAAGCTCAATTTCAAAACAGTGCATTTTATGACAAATACGCACAGTGTGACCAAGGAGGGTTTTCGTGCGAAACGGGTCTAATGGTGATGGTGTGTGAGGTTAGACTTGAGTGGAGTTGGTCTCACAGAAGAAACATTGTGCCCATTGATGTTGAGTAAAAGCCTCATCGACATGCTGTGTTGTGTACCTATAGCTAACATGTACTTGGTGCTGGAGCTGATGCCAGAGCCTTGCATTTCAAGGCTAGGTGAAAATTGCCTTGGCGATGAAAGTATCTCTGAACGTGGAGTTCGTTTCATTTCAATGGAGCAGTTACAGCTGCTTTTTGTGGAATTCTCATAAAGCTCAATTTCAAAACAGTGCGTTTTATGCCAAATACGCACAGTGTGACCAAACACGGTTTTCGTGCGAAACGGGTCTAATGGTGATGGTGTGTGAGGTTAGTGACCTGAGTGGAGTTGGACTCACACAAGAAACTCTCTGCCCATTGATGTTGAGTAAAAGCCTCATCCACATGCTGTGTTGTGTCCCTATAGCTACCATGTATTTGAAGCTGAAATTGATGGAAGAGACCTGCATTTCAAGGCTAGCTGAAAATTGCCTTGGCGATGGAAGTATCTCTGAACGTGGAGTTCGTTGCATTTCAATGGAGCAGTTACAGCTTTGCTTTCTCTGGAATTCTCATAAAGCTCAATTTCAACACAGTGCGTTTTTTGACAAATATGCACAGTGTGACCAAACAGGGTTTTCGTGCGAAACGGGTCTAATGGTGTAGGTGTGTGAGATTAGTGACCTGAGTGGAGTTGTCTCACACAAGAAACATTGTGCCCTTTCGTGTTGAATAAAGCCTCATCCACATGCTGTTTTGTGTCCGTATAGCTTGCATGTACTTGGTGCTGTAGCTGATGCCAGAGCCTTGCATTTCAAGGCTAGCTGAAAATTGCCTTGGCGATGAAGGTATCTCTGAACGTGGAGTTCATTGCATTTCAATGGAGCAGTTACTGCTTTTCTTTGTCTGGAATCGTATAAAGATCAATTTTCAACACAGTGCATTTTATGACAAATACGCACAGAGTTACAAAGCAGGGTTTTCATGCGAAACGGGTGTAATCATGATGGTGTGTGAGATTAGTGTCGTGAGTGGAGTTGGTCTCACACAAGAAACTCTCTGCTTATTGATGTTGAGTAAAAGCCTCATCCACATGCTGTGTTGTGTCCCTATAGCTAACATGTACTTGGTGCTGGAGCTGATGCCAGAGCCTTGCATTTCAAGGCTAGCTGAAAATTGCCTTGGCGATGAAGGTATCTCTGAACGTGGAGTTCATTGCATTTCAATGGAGCAGTTACAACTTTGCTTTGTCTCGAATCGTATAAAGCTCAATTTTCACACAGTGCGTTTTATGGCAAATACGCACAGATTTACAAAGCAGGGTTTTCATGCGAAACTGGTGTAATCGTGATGGTGTGTGAGATTAGTGTCGTGAGTGGAGTTGGTCTCACACAAGAAACTCTCTGCTCATTGATGTTGAGTAAAAGCCTCATCCACATGCTGTGTTGTGTCCCTATAGCTACCATGTATTTAAAGCTGAAGTTGATGGAAGAGACCTGCATTTCCAGGCTAGCTGAAAATTGCCTTGGCGATGGAAGTATCTCTGAACGTGGAGTTCATTGCATTTCAATGGAGCAGTTACAGCTTTGCTTTGTCTGGAATTCTCATAAAGCTCAATTTCAACACAGTGCGTTTTATGACAAATATGCACAGTGTGACCAAACAGGGTTTTCGTGCGAAACGGGTCTAATGGTGATGGTGGGTGAGGTTAGCGACTTGAGTGGAGTTGGTCTCACACAAGAAACTCTCTGCCCATTGATGTTGAGTAAAAGCCTCATCCACATGCTGTGTTGTGTCCGTACAGCTACCATGTATTTAAAGCCGAAATTGAAGGAAGAGACCTGCATTTCAAGGCTAGCTGAAAATTGCCTTGGCGATGGAAGTATCTCTGAACGTGGAGTTCGTTGCATTTCAATTGAGTAGTTACAGCTTTGCTTTGTCTGGAATTCTCATAAAGCTCAATTTCAACACAGTGCGTTTTATGACAAATACGCACAGTGTGATCAAAGAGGGTTTTCGTGCGAAACGGGTGTAATGGTGTAAGTGTGTGAGGTTATTGACTTGAGTGGTGTTGGTCTCACACAAGAAACATTGTGCCCTTTCGTGTTGAAGAAAAGCTACATGCACATGCTGTGCTGTGTCCCTATAGCTTGCATGTACTTAGTGCTGGAGCTGATGCCATTGCCTTGCATTTCATGTTTAGCTGAAAATTGCCTTGGCGATGAAGGTATCTCTGAACGTGGAGTTCATTGCATTTCAATGGAGCAGTTACAGCTTTCCTTTGTCTGGAATTCTCATAAAGCTCAATTTCAAAACAGTGCATTTTATGACAAATACGCACAGTGTAACCAAACAGGGTTTTCATGCAAAACGGGTCTGATGGTGTAGGTGTGTGAGATTAGTGACCTGAGTGGAGTTGTCTCACACAAGAAACATTGTGCCCATTGATGTTGAGTAAAAGCCTCATCCACATGCTGTGTTGTGTCCGTATAGCTTGCATGTATTTAAAGCTGAAGTTGATGGAAGAGACCTGCATTTCAAGGCTAGCTGAAAATTGCCTTGGCGATGAAGGTATCTCTAAACGTGGAGTTCATTGCACTTCAATGGAGCAGTTACAGCTTTGCTTTGTCTGGAATCGTATAAAGCTCAATTTTCACACTGTGCGTTTTATGGCAAATACGCACAGAGTTACAAAGCAGGGTTTTCGTGCGAAACGGGTCTAATTGTGATGGTGTGTGAGATTAATGTCGTGAGTGGAGTTGGTCTCACACAAGAAACTCTCTGCCCATTGATGTTGAGTAAAAGCCTCATCCACATGCTGTGTTGTGTCCGTATAGCTACCATGTATTTAAAGCTTAAGTTGATGGAAGAGACCTGCATTTCAAGGCTAGCTGAAAATTGCCTTGGCAATGAAGGTATCTTTGAACGTGGAGTTCATTGCATTTCAATGGAGCAGTTACAGCTTTGCTTTGTGTGGAATTCTCATAAAGCTCAATTTCAACACAGTGCGTTTTATGACAAATATGCACAGTGTGACCAAACAGGGTTTTCGTGCAAAACGCGTCTAATGGTGTAAGTGTGTGAGGTTAGCGACTTGAGTGGAGTTGGTCTCACACAAGAAACATTGTGCCCTTTCGTGTTGAGTGAATGCCTCATCCACATGCTGTGCTGTGTCCCTATAGCAAACATGTACTTGGTGCTGGAGCTGATGCCAGAGCCTTGCATTTCAAGGCTAGCTGAAAATTGCCTTGGCGATGAAGGTATCTCTGAACGTGGAGTTCATTGCATTTCAATGGAGCAGTTACTGCTTTGCTTTGTCTGGAAACGTATAAAGATCAATTTTCACACAGTGCGTTTTATGACAAATACGCACAGAGTTACAAAGCAGGGTTTTCATTTGAAACTGGTGTAATCGTGATGGTGTGTGAGATTAGTGTCGTGAGTGGAGTTGGTCTCACACAAGAAACTCTCTGCCCATTGATGTTGAGTAAAAGCCTCATCCACATGCTGCGTTGTGTCCATATAGCGAACATGTATTTAAAGCCGAAGTTGATGTAAGAGCCTTCAATTTCAAAGCTAACTGAAAATTGCCGTGGTGATGAAGTGCTCTCTGAACGTGGAGTTGGTTGCACTTCAATGGAGCAGTTACTGCTTTGCTTTGTTTGGAATCTTATAAAGCTCAATTTCAACACAGTGCGTTTTATGCCAAATACGCACAGAGTTACAAAGCAGGGTTTTCGTGCGAAACGGGTCTAATGGTGTAAGTGTGTGAGGTTAGTGACTTGAGTGGAGTTGGTCTCACACAAGAAACATTGTGCCCTTTCGTGTGGAAGAAAAGCTACATCCACATGCTGTGCTGTGTCCCTATAGCTCACATGTACTTGGTGCTGGAGCTGATGCCAGAGCCTTGCATTTCAAGGCTAGCTGAAAATTGCCTTGGTGATGAAGTGCTCTCTGAACGTGGAGTTGGTTGCACTTCAATGGAGCAGTTACAGCTTTGCTTTGTGGTGTATACGCAATAAACCAGTTTTCACTGCATTGCGTTCTATGACCATTACACACACTGTGACGAAACTGTTTTTTCGTGCGAAACGGGTGTAATGGTGATGGTGTGTGAGGTTAGTGACCTGAGTGGAGTTGGTCACACACAAGAAACATTGTGCCCTTTTGTGTTGAATAAAGCCTCATCCACATGCTGTGTTGTGTCCGTATATCTAGCATGCATTTAAAGCTGAAGTTGATGGAAGAGACTTGCATTTCAAGGCTAGCTGAAAATTTCCTTGGCGATGAAGGTATCTCTGAACATGGAGTTCATTGTATTTCAATGGAGCAGTTTCTGCTTTGCTTTGTCTGGAATTCTGATAAAGCTCAATTTCAAAACAGTGCGTTTTATGCCAAATATGCTCAGTGTTACGAAATAGGGTTTTCGTGCGAAACGGGTCTAATGGTGATGGTGTGTGAGGTTAGTGACCTGAGTGGAGTTGGTCTCACACAAAAAACTCTCTGCCCATTGATGTTGAGTAAAAGCCTCATCCACATGCTGTTTAGTCCGTATAGCAAACATGTATTTAAAGCCTAAGTTGATGTAAGAGCCTTCCATTTCAAAGCTAACTGAAAATTGCCGTGGTGATGAAGTGCTCTCTGAACGTGGAGTTGGTTGCACTTCAATGGAGCAGTTACAGCTTTGCTTTGTGGTGTTTATGCAATAAACCAGTTTTCACTGCAATGCGTTCTATGACCATTACACACACTGTGATGAAACTGTTTTTTCGTGCGAAACGGGTGTAATGGTGATGGTGTGTGAGGTTAGTGACCTGAGTGGAGTTGGTCCCACACAAGAAACATTGCGCCCTTTTGTGTTGAATAAAGCCTCATCCACATGCTGTGTTGTGTCCCTATAGTTAACATGTACTTGGTGCTGGAGCAGATGCCAGAGCCTTGCATTTCAAGGCTAGCTGAAAATTGCCTTGGCGATGAAGGTATCTCTGAACGTGGAGTTCATTGCATTTCAATGGAGCAGTTACTGCTTTGCTTTGTCTGGAATCGTATAAAGCTCAATTTTCACACAGTGCGTTTTATGGCAAATACGCAGAGTTACAAAGCAGGGTTTTCGTGCGAAACGGGTCTAATTGTGATGGTGTGTGAGATTAGTGTCGTGAGTGGAGTTGGTCTCACACAAGAAACTCTCTGCCCATTGATGTTGAGTAAAAGCCTCATCCACATGCTGTGTTGTGTCCCTATAGCTACCATGTATTTAAAGCTGAAGTTGATGGAAGAGACCTGCATTTCAAGGCTAGCTGAAAATTGCCTTGCCGATGGAAGTATCTCTGAACATGGAGTTCGTTGCATTTCAATGGAGCAGTTACAGCTTTGCTTTGTCTGGAATTCTCATAAAGCTCAATTTCAACACAGTGCGTTTTATGGCAAATACGCACAGAGTTACAAAGCAGGGTTTTCGTGCGAAACGGGTCTAATGGTGCAAGTGTGTGAGGTTAGTGACTTGAGTGGAGTTGGTCTCACACAAGAAACTCTCTGCCCATTGGTGTTGAGTAAAAGCCTCATCCACATGCTGTGTTGTGTCCCTATAGTTAACATGTACTTGGTGCTGGAGCTGATGCCAGAGCCTTGCATTTCAAGGCTAGCTGAAAATTGCCTTGGCGATGAAGGTATCTCTGAACGTGGAGTTCATTGCATTTCAATGGAGCAGTTACTGCTTTGCTTTGTCTGGAATCGTATAAAGCCCAATTTTCACACAGTACGTTTTATGGCAAATACGCCCAGAGTTACAAAGCAGGGTTCTCGTGTGAAACGGGTCCAATGGTGATGGTGTGTGAGATTAGTGTCGTGAGTGGAGTTGGTCTCACACAAGAAACTCTCTGCCCATTAATGCTGAGTAAAAGCCTCATCCACATACTGTGTTGTGTCCCTATAGCTAACATGTATTTAAAGCTGAAGTTGAAGGAAGAGACCTGCATTTCAAGGCTAGCTGAAAATTGTCTTTCCAATGGAAGTATTTCTGAACGTGGAGTTCGTTGCATTTCAATGGAGCAGTTACAGCTTTGCTTTGTCTGGAATTCTCATAAAGCTCAATTTCAACACAGTGCGTTTTATGACAAATATGCACAGTGTGACCAAAAGGGTTTTCGTGCGAAACGGGTCTAATGGTGATGGTGTGTGAGGTTAGCGACTTGAGTGGAGTTGGTCTCACACAAGAAACATTGTGCCTTTCGTGTTGAGTAACAGCCTCATCCACATGCTGTGCTGTGTCCCTATAGCTAACATGTACTTGGTGCTGGAGCTGATGCCAGAGCCTTGCATTTCAAGGCTAGCTGAAAATTGCCTTGGCGATGGAAGTATCTCTGAACGTGGAGTTCGTTGCATTTCAATGGAGCAGTTACAGCTTTGCTTTGTCTGGAATTCTCATAAAGCTCAATTTCAAAACAGTGCATTTTATGACAAATACGCAGAGAGTTACAAAGCAGGGTTTTCGTGCGAAACGGGTCTAATGGTGATGGTGTGTGAGATTAGTGTCGTGAGTGGAGTTGGTCTCACACAAGAAACATTGTACCCTTTTGTGTTGAATAAAGCCTCATCCACATGCTGTGTTGTGTCCCTATAGCTAACATGTATTTAAAGCTGAAGTTGAAGGAAGAGACCTGCATTTCAAGGCTAGCTGAAAATTGCCTTGGCGATGGAAGTATCTCTGAACGTGGAGTTCCTTGCATTTCAATGGAGCAGTTACAGCTTTGCTTTGTCTGGAATTCTCATAAAGCTCAATTGCAACACAGTGCCTTTTATGACAAATACGCACAGAGTTACAAAGCAGGGTTTTCGTGCGAAACGGGTCTAATGGCGTATGTGTGTGTGGTTAGCGACTTGAGTGGAGTTGGTCTCACACAAGAAACATTGTGCCATTTAGTATTGAGTAAAAGCCTCATCCACATGCTGTGCTGTGTCCCTATAGCTAACATGTACTTGGTGCTGGAGCTGATGCCAGAGCCTTGCATTTCAAGGCTAACTGAAAATTGCCTTGGCGATGGAAGTATCTCTGAACATGGATTTCGTTGCATTTCAATGGAGCAGTTGCAGCTTTGCTTTGTGTGGAATTCTCATAAAGCTCAATTTCAAAACAGTGCGTTTTATGACAAATATGCACAGTGTTATGAAACAGGGTTTTCGTGCGAAATGGGTCTAATGGTGATGGTGTGTGAGGTTAGTGACCTGAGTGGAGTTGGTCTCACACAAGAAATCTCTGCCCATTGATGTTGAGTAAAAGCCTCATCCACATGCTGCGTTGTGTCCGTATAGCGAACATGTATTTAAAGCCGAAGTTGATGTAAGAGCCTTCAATTTCAAAGCTAACTGAAAATTGCCGTGGTGATGAAGTGCTCTCTGAACGTGGAGTTGGTTGCACTTCAATGGAGCAGTTACAGCTTTGCTTTGTGGTGTTTACGCAATAAACCAGTTTTCACTGCAATGCGTTCTATGACCATTACACACACTGTGACGAAACTGTTTTTTCGTGCGAAACGGGTGTAATGGTGATGGTGTGTGAGGTTAGTGACCTGAGTGGAGTTGGTCACACACAAGAAACATTGTGCCCTTTTGTGTCGAATAAAGCTTCATCCACATGCTGTGTTGTGTCCGCATAGCTAGCATGCATTTAAAGCTGAAGTTGATGGAAGAGACCTGCATTTCAAGGCTAGCTGAAAATTGCCTTGGCGATGAAGGTATCTCTGAACGTGGAGTTCATTGTATTTCAATGGAGCAGTTGCCTACAAGAGACACATCTAACCAGAAAAGCCTCTAAGAAATTTAAAGTGAAGGGATGGAAACAGATATTTCACGCCAATGGACGAGAAAAAAGGGCTGGGGTAGCTGTCCTAATTTCAGATGATATAGACTTCAAGCTTACAGACATCAAAAAGGACAGAGAAGGTCATTATATATTGGTGAAAGGATTGATCCATCAGGAAGCAATTACCATCGTGAACATATATGCACCAAATCCCAATGCGCCTAGCTACGTGAAGCAATTACTTACAGACTTAAGGGGAGACATAGATATGCACACAATAGTAGTGGGTGACCTTAACACCCCACTAACAACAATAGATAGATCAACAAAACAAAAACTCAACAAAGAAACAACAGAGCTAATACAAACAATAGAGCAACTGGACTTGGTTGACATTTATAGAACTTTTTATCCTAAAGCCACAGATTATACATTTTTTTCAGCAGTACATGGCACCTTCTCCAGGATCGACCACATGATAGGACACAAAGCAAATCTAAGTAACTTCAAAAAGATAGGAATCATACAGAGCCTTGCTTTTCAAGGCTAGCTGAAAATTGCCTTGGCGATGAAGGTATCTCTAAACGTGGAGTTCGTTGCATTTCAATGGAGCAGTTACAGCTTTGCTTTGTCTGGAATTCTCATAAAGCTCAATTTCAACACAGTGCGTTTTATGGCAAATACGCACAGAGTTACAAAGCAGGGTTTTCGTGCGAAACGGGTCTAATGGTGCAAGTGTGTGAGGTTAGTGACTTGAGTGGAGTTGGTCTCACACAAGAAACATTGTGCCATTTGTGTTGAATAAAGCCTCATCCACATGCTGTGTTGTGTCCCTATAGTTAACATGTACTTGGTGCTGGAGCTGATGCCAGAGCCTTGCATTTCAAGGCTAGCTGAAAATTGCCTTGGCGATGAAGGTATCTCTGAACGTGGAGTTCATTGCATTTCAATGGAGCAGTTACTGCTTTGCTTTGTTTGGAATCTTATAAAGCTCAATTTCAACACAGTGCGTTTTATGGCAAATATGCTCAGTGTTACGAAATAGGGTTTTCGTGCGAAACGGGTCTAATGGTGATGGTGTGTGAGGTTAGTGACCTGAGTGGAGTTGGTCTCACACAAGAAACTCTCTGCCCATTGATGTTGAGTAAAAGCCTCATCCACATGCTGTTTAGTCCGTATAGCAAACATGTATTTAAAGCCGAAGTTGATGTAAGAGCCTTCCATTTCAAAGCTAACTGAAAATTGCCGTGGTGATGAAGTGCTCTCTGAACGTGGAGTTGGTTGCACTTCAATGGAGCAGTTACAGCTTTGCTTTGTGGTGTTTATGCAATAAACCAGTTTTCACTGCAATGCGTTCTAGGACCATTACACACACTGTGACGAAACTGTTTTTTCGTGCGAAACGGGTGTAATGGTGATGGTGTGTGAGGTTAGTGACCTGAGTGGAGTTGGTCACACACAAGAAACATTGTGCCATTTTGTGTTGAATAAAGCCTCATCCACATGCTGTGTTGTGTCCGTATAGCTAGCATGTATTTAAAGCTGAAGTTGATGGAAGAGACCTGCATTTCAAGGCTAGCTGAGAATTGCCTTGGCGATGAAGGTATCTCTGAACGTGGAGTTCATTGCATTTCAATGGAGCAGTTACTGCTTTGCTTTGTCTGGAATCGTATAAAGCTCAATTTTCACACAGTGCGTTTTATGGCAAATACGCACAGAGTTACAAAGCAGGGTTTTCGTGCGAAACGGGTGTAATTGTGATGGTGTGTGGGATTAGTGTCGTGAGTGGAGTTGGTCTCACACAAGAAACATTGTGCCCTTTCGTGTTGAGTGAAAGCCTCGTCCACATGCTGTGCTGTGTCCCTATAGCTAACATGTACTTGGTGCTGGAGCTGATGCCAGAGCCTTGCATTTCAAGGCTAGCTGAAAATTGCCTTGGCGATGGAAGTATCTCTGAACATGGATTTCGTTGCATTTCAATGGAGCAGTTGCAGCTTTGCTTTGTGTGGAATTCTCATAAAGCTCAATTTCAACACAGTGCGTTTTATGACAAATATGCACAGTGTTATGAAACAGGGTTTTCGTGCGAAATGGGTCTAATGGTGATGGTGTGTGAGGTTAGTGACCTGAGTGGAGTTGGTCTCACACAAGAAACTCTCTGCCCATTGATGTTGAGTAAAAGCCTCATCCACATGCTGCGTTGTGTCCGTACAGCGAACATGTATTTAAAGCCGAAGTTGATGTAAGAGCCTTCCATTTCAAAGCTAACTGAAAATTGCCGTGGTGATGAAGTGCTCTCTGAACGTGGAGTTGGTTGCACTTCAATGGAGCAGTTACAGCTTTGCTTTGTGGTGTTTACGCAATAAACCAGTTTTCACTGCAATGCGTTCTATGACCATTACACACACTGTGACGAAACTGTTTTTTCGTGCGAAACGGGTGTAATGGTGATGGTGTGTGAGGTTAGTGACCTGAGTGGAGTTGGTCACACACAAGAAACATTGTGCCCTTTTGTGTCGAATAAAGCTTCATCCACATGCTGTGTTGTGTCCGCATAGCTAGCATGCATTTAAAGCTGAAGTTGATGGAAGAGACCTGCATTTCAAGGCTAGCTGAAAATTGCCTTGGCGATGAAGGTATCTCTGAACGTGGAGTTCATTGTATTTCAATGGAGCAGTTACAGCTTTGCTTTGTCTGGAATTCTCATAAAGCTCAATTTCAAAACAGTGCGTTTTATGACAAATATGCACAGTGTGACCAAAAGGGTTTTCGTGCGAAACGGGTCTAATGGTGTAAGTGTGTGAGGTTAGCGACTTGAGTGGAGTTGGTCTCACACAAGAAACATTGTGCCTTTCGTGTTGAGTAACAGCCTCATCCACATGCTGTGCTGTGTCCCTATAGCTAACATGTACTTGGTGCTGGAGCTGATGCCAGAGCCTTGCATTTCAAGGCTAGCTGAAAATTGCCTTGGCGATGGAAGTATCTCTGAACATGGATTTCGTTGCATTTCAATGGAGCAGTTGCAGCTTTGCTTTGTGTGGAATTCTCATAAAGCTCAATTTCAACACAGTGCGTTTTATGGCAAATATGCACAGTGTTACGAAATAGGGTTTTCGTGCGAAACGGGTCTAATGGTGATGGTGTGTGAGGTTAGTGACCTGAGTGGAGTTGGTCACACACAAGAAACATTGTGCCCTTTTGTGTTGAATAAAGCCTCATCCACATGCTGTGTTGTGTCCCTATAGTTAACATGTACTTGGTGCTGGAGCTGATGCCAGAGCCTTGCATTTCAAGGCTAGCTGAAAATTGCCTTGGCGATGAAGGTATCTCTAAACGTGGAGTTCATTGCATTTCAATGGAGCAGTTACTGCTTTGCTTTGTCTGGAATCTTATAAAGCTCAATTTCAACACAGTGCGTTTTATGCCAAATACGCACAGAGTTACAAAGCAGGGTTTTCGTGCGAAACGGGTCTAAAGGTGTAAGTGTATGAGATTAGTGTCGTGAGTGGAGTTGGTCTCACACAAGAAACATTGTGCCATTTAGTGTTGAGTAAAAGCCTCATCCACATGCTGTTTTGTGTCCCTATAACTACCATGTACTTGGTCGTGGAGCTGATGCCAGAGCCTTGCATTTCAAGGCTAACTGAAAATTGCCTTATCGATGAAGGTATCTCTGAACGTGGAGTTCGTTGCATTTCAATGGAGCAGTTACAGCTTTGCTTTGTCTGGAATTCTCATAAAGCTCAATTTCAACACAGTGCGTTTTATGGCAAATACGCACAGAGTTACAAAGCAGGGTTTTCGTGCGAAACGGGTCTAATGGTGCAAGTGTGTGAGGTTAGTGACTTGAGTGGAGTTGGTCTCACACAAGAAACATTGTGCCATTTGTGTTGAATAAAGCCTCATCCACATGCTGTGTTGTGTCCCTATAGTTAACATGTACTTGGTGCTGGAGCTGATGCCAGAGCCTTGCATTTCAAGGCTAGCTGAAAATTGCCTTGGCGATGAAGGTATCTCTGAACGTGGAGTTCATTGCATTTCAATGGAGCAGTTACTGCTTTGCTTTGTTTGGAATCTTATAAAGCTCAATTTCAACACAGTGCGTTTTATGGCAAATATGCTCAGTGTTACGAAATAGGGTTTTCGTGCGAAACGGGTCTAATGGTGATGGTGTGTGAGGTTAGTGACCTGAGTGGAGTTGGTCTCACACAAGAAACTCTCTGCCCATTGATGTTGAGTAAAAGCCTCATCCACATGCTGTTTAGTCCGTATAGCAAACATGTATTTAAAGCCGAAGTTGATGTAAGAGCCTTCCATTTCAAAGCTAACTGAAAATTGCCGTGGTGATGAAGTGCTCTCTGAACGTGGAGTTGGTTGCACTTCAATGGAGCAGTTACAGCTTTGCTTTGTGGTGTTTATGCAATAAACCAGTTTTCACTGCAATGCGTTCTATGACCATTACACACACTGTGACGAAACTGTTTTTTCGTGCGAAACGGGTGTAATGGTGATGGTGTGTGAGGTTAGTGACCTGAGTGGAGTTGGTCACACACAAGAAACATTGTGCCATTTTGTGTTGAATAAAGCCTCATCCACATGCTGTGTTGTGTCCGTATAGCTAGCATGCATTTAAAGCTGAAGTTGATGGAAGAGACCTGCATTTCAAGGCTAGCTGAAAATTGCCTTGGCGATGAAGGTATCTCTGAACGTGGAGTTCATTGTATTTCAATGGAGCAGTTACAGCTTTGCTTTGTCTGGAATTCTCATAAAGCTCAATTTCAAAACAGTGCGTTTTATGACAAATATGCACAGTGTGACCAAAAGGGTTTTCGTGCGAAACGGGTCTAATGGTGTAAGTGTGTGAGGTTAGCGACTTGAGTGGAGTTGGTCTCACACAAGAAACATTGTGCCTTTCGTATTGAGTAACAGCCTCATCCACATGCTGTGCTGTGTCCCTATAGCTAACATGTACTTGGTGCTGGAGCTGATGCCAGAGACTTGCATTTCAAGGCTAGCTGAAAATTGCCTTGGCGATGGAAGTATCTCTGAACATGGAGTTCGTTGCATTTCAATGGAGCAGTTGCAGCTTTGCTTTGTGTGGAATTCTCATAAAGCTCAATTTCAACACAGTGCGTTTTATGGCAAATATGCTCAGTGTTACGAAATAGGGTTTTCGTGCGAAACGGGTCTAATTGTGATGGTGTGTGAGATTAGTGTCGTGAGTGGAGTTGGTCTCACACAAGAAACTCTCTGCCCATTGATGTTGAGTAAAAGCCTCATCCACATGCTGTGTTGTGTCCCTATAGCGAACATGTATTTAAAGCTGAAGTTGAAGGAAGAGACCTGCATTTCAAGGCTAGCTGAAAATTGCCTTGGCGATGGAAGTATCTCTGAACGTGGAGTTCGTTGCATTTCAATGGAGCAGTTACAGCTTTGCTTTGTGTGGAATTCTCATAAAGCTCAATTTCAAAACAGTGCGTTTAATGACAAATACGCGCAGAGTTACAATGCAGGGTTTTCGTGCGAAACGGGCCTAATGGTGTAAGTGTGTGAGGTTAGCGACTTGAGTGGAGTAGGTCTCACACAAGAAACATTGTGCCCTTTCGTGTTGAGTGAACGCCTCATCCACATGCTGTGCTGTGTCCCTATAGCTAACATGTACTTGGTGCTGGAGCTGATGCCAGAGCCTTGCATTTCAAGGCTAGCTGAAAATTGCCTTGGCGATGGAAGTATCTCTGAACATGGAGTTCGTTGCATTTCAATGGAGCAGTTGCAGCTTTGCTTTGTGTGGAATTCTCATAAAGCTCAATTTCAAAACAGTGCGTTTTATGACAAATATGCACAGTGTTACGAAACAGGGTTTTCGTGCGAAACGGGTCTAATGGTGATGGTGTGTGAGGTTAGTGACCTGAGTGGAGTTGGTCTCACACAAGAAACTCTCTGCCCATTGATGTTGAGTAAAAGCCTCATCCACATGCTGTTTAGTCCGTATAGCGAACATGTATTTAAAGCCGAAGTTGATGTAAGAGCCTTCCATTTCAAAGCTAACTGAAAATTGCCGTGGTGATGAAGTGCTCTCTGAACGTGGAGTTGGTTGCACTTCAATGGAGCAGTTACAGCTTTGCTTTGTGGTGTATACGCAATAAACCAGTTTTCACTGCAATGCGTTCTATGACCATTACACACACTGTGACGAAACTGTTTTTTCGTGCGAAACGGGTGTAATGGTGATGGTGTGTGAGGTTAGTGACCTGAGTGGAGTTGGTCTCACACAAGAAACTCTCTGCCCATTGATGTTGAGTAAAAGCCTCATCCACATGCTGTGTTGTGTCCGTATAGCTAGCATGTATTTAAAGCTGAAGTTGATGGAAGAGACCTGCATTTCAAGGCTAGCTGAAAATTGCCTTGGCGATGAAGGTATCTCTGAACGTGGAGTTCATTGCATTTCAATGGAGCAGTTACTGCTTTGCTTTGTCTGGAATCGTATAAAGCTCAATTTTCACACAGTGCGTTTTATGGCAAATACGCACAGAGTTACAAAGCAGGGTTTTCGTGTGAAACCGGTCTAATGGTGATGGTGTGTGAGATTAGTGTCGTGAGTGGAGTTGGTCTCACACAAGAAACTCTCTGCCCATTGATGTTGAGTAAAAGCCTCATCCACATGCTGTGCTGTGTCCCTATAGCTACCATGTATTTAAAGCTGAAGTTGAAGGAAGAGACCTGCATTTCAAGGCTAGCTGAAAATTGCCTTGGCGATGGAAGTATCTCTGAACGTGGAGTTCGTTGCATTTCAATGGAGCAGTTACAGCTTTGCTTTGTCTGGAATTCTCATAAAGCTCAATTTCAACACAGTGCGTTTTATGACAAATACGCACAGAGTTACAAAGCAGGGTTTTCGTGCGAAACGGGTCTAATGGTGATGGTGTGTGAGATTAGTGTCGTGAGTGGAGTTGGTCTCACACAAGAAACTCTCTGCCCATTGATGTTGAGTAAAAGCCTCATCCACATGCTGTTTAGTCCGTATAGCAAACATGTATTTAAAGCCGAAGTTGATGTAAGAGCCTTCCATTTCAAAGCTAACTGAAAATTGCCGTGGTGATGAAGTGCTCTCTGAACGTGGAGTTGGTTGCACTTCAATGGAGCAGTTACAGCTTTGCTTTGTGGTGTTTATGCAATAAACCAGTTTTCACTGCAATGCGTTCTATGACCATTACACACACTGTGACGAAACTGTTTTTTCGTGCGAAACGGGTGTAATGGTGATGGTGTGTGAGGTTAGTGACCTGAGTGGAGTTGGTCACAAACAAGAAACATTGGGCCCTTTTGTGTTGAATAAAGCCTCTTCCACATGCTGTGTTGTGTCCCTATAGCTAACATGTACTTGGTGCTGGAGCTGATGCCAGAGCCTTGCATTTCAAGGCTAGCTGAAAATTACCTTGGCGATGAAGGTATCTCTGAACGTGGAGTTCATTGTATTTCAATGGAGCAGTTACAGCTTTGCTTTGTCTGGAATTCTCATAAAGCTCAATTTCAAAACAGTGCGTTTTATGACAAATATGCACAGTGTGACCAAAAGGGTTTTCGTGCGAAACGGGTCTAATGGTGTAAGTGTGTGAGGTTAGCGACTTGAGTGGAGTTGGTCTCACACAAGAAACATTGTGCCTTTCGTGTTGAGTAACAGCCTCATCCACATGCTGTGCTGTGTCCCTATAGCTAACATGTACTTGGTGCTGGAGCTGATGCCAGAGCCTTGCATTTCAAGGCTAGCTGAAAATTGCCTTGGCGATGGAAGTATCTCTGAACATGGATTTCGTTGCATTTCAATGGAGCAGTTGCAGCTTTGCTTTGTGTGGAATTCTCATAAAGCTCAATTTCAAAACAGTGCGTTTTATGACAAATATGCACAGTGTTACGAAACAGGGTTTTCGTGCGAAACGGGTCTAATGGTGATGGTGTGTGAGGTTAGTGACCTGAGTGGAGTTGGTCTCACACAAGAAACTCTCTGCCCATTGATGTTGAGTAAAAGCCTCATCCACATGCTGTTTAGTCCGTATAGCGAACATGTATTTAAAGCCGAAGTTGATGTAAGAGCCTTCAATTTCAAAGCTAACTGAAAATTGCCGTGGTGATGAAGTGCTCTCTGAACGTGGAGTTGGTTGCACTTCAATGGAGCAGTTACAGCTTTGCTTTGTGGTGTATACGCAATAAACCAGTTTTCACTGCAATGCGTTCTATGACCATTACACACACTGTGACGAAACTGTTTTTTCGTGTGAAACGGGTGTAATGGTGATGGTGTGTGAGGTTAGTGACCTGAGTGGAGTTGGTCTCACACAAGAAACTCTCTGCCCATTGATATTGAGTAAAAGCCTCATCCACATGCTGTGTTGTGTCCGTATAGCTAGCATGTATTTAAAGCTGAAGTTGATGGAAGAGACCTGCATTTCAAGGCTAGCTGAGAATTGCCTTGGCGATGAAGGTATCTCTGAACCTGGAGTTCATTGCATTTCAATGGAGCAGTTACTGCTTTGCTTTGTCTGGAATCGTATAAAGCTAAATTTTCACACAGTGCGTTTTATGGCAAATACGCACAGAGTTACAAAGCAGGGTTTTCGTGCGAAACGGGTCTAATGGTGATGGTGTGTGAGATTAGTGTCGTGAGTGGAGTTGGTCTCACACAAGAAACTCTCTGCCCATTGATGTTGAGTAAAAGCCTCATCCACATGCTGTGCTGTGTCCCTATAGCTAACATGTATTTAAAGCTGAAGTTGAAGGAAGAGACCTGCATTTCAAGGCTAGCTGAAAATTGCCTTGGCGATGGAAGTATCTCTGAACGTGGAGTTCGTTGCATTTCAATGGAGCAGTTACAGCTTTGCTTTGTCTGGAATTCTCATAAAGCTCAATTTCAACACAGTGCGTTTTATGACAAATACGCACAGAGTTACAAAGCAGGGTTTTCGTGCGAAACGGGTCTAAAGGTGTAAGTGTATGAGATTAGTGTCGTGAGTGGAGTTGGTCTCACACAAGAAACATTGTGCCATTTAGTATTGAGTAAAAGCCTCATCCACATGCTGTTTTGTGTCCCTATAACTACCATGTACTTGGTCCTGGAGCTGATGCCAGAGCCTTGCATTTCAAGGCTAACTGAAAATTGCCTTGGCGATGAAGGTATCTCTGAACGTGGAGTTCATTGCATTTCAATGGAGCAGTTACAGCTTTGCTTTGTCTGGAATTCTCATAAAGCTCAATTTCAAAACAGTGCGTTTTATGACAAATATGCACAGTGTTATGAAACAGGGTTTTCGTGCGAAATGGGTCTAATGGTGATGGTGTGTGAGGTTAGTGACCTGAGTGGAGTTGGTCTCACACAAGAAACTCTCTGCCCATTGATGTTGAGTAAAAGCCTCATCCACATGCTGTTTAGTCCGTATAGCAAACATGTATTTAAAGCCGAAGTTGATGTAAGAGCCTTCCATTTCAAAGCTAACTGAAAATTGCCGTGGTGATGAAGTGCTCTCTGAACGTGGAGTTGGTTGCACTTCAATGAAGCAGTTACAGCTTTGCTTTGTGGTGTATACGCAATAAACCAGTTTTCACTGCAATGCGTTCTATGACCATTACACACACTGTGACGAAACTGTTTTTTCGTGCGAAACGGGTGTAATGGTGATGGTGTGTGAGGTTAGTGACCTGAGTGGAGTTGGTCACACACAAGAAACATTGTGCCCTTTTGTGTCGAATAAAGCCTCATCCACATGCTGTGTTGTGTCCGCATAGCTAGCATGCATTTAAAGCTGAAGTTGATTGAAGAGACCTGCATTTCAAGGCTAGCTGAAAATTGCCTTGCCGATGAAGGTATCTCTGAACGTGGAGTTCATTGTATTTCAATGGAGCAGTTTCTGCTTTGCTTTGTCTGGAATTCTCATAAAGCTCAATTTCAAAACAGTGCGTTTTATGGCAAATATACACAGTGTGACCAAAAGGGTTTTCGGGCGAAACGGGTCTAATGGTGTAAGTGTGTGAGGTTAGAGACTTGAGTGGAGTTGGTCTCACACAAGAAACATTGTGCCTTTCGTGTTGAGTAACAGCCTCATCCACATGCTGTGCTGTGTCCCTATAGCTAACATGTACTTGGTGCTGGAGCTGATGCCAGAGCCTTGCATTTCAAGGCTAGCTGAAAATTGCCTTGGCGATGGAAGTATCTCTGAACATGGAGTTCGTTGCATTTCAATGGAGCAGTTGCAGCTTTGCTTTGTGTGGAATTCTCATAAAGCTCAATTTCAACACAGTGCGTTTTATGGCAAATATGCACAGTGTTACGAAATAGGGTTTTCGAGCGAAACGGGTCTAATGGTGATGGTGTGTGAGGTTAGTGACCTGAGTGGAGTTGGTCACACACAAGAAACATTGTGCCCTTTTGTGTTGAATAAAGCCTCATCCACATGCTGTGTTGTGTCCGTATAGCTAGCATGCATTTAAAGCTGAAGTTGAAGGAAGAGACCTGCATTTCAAGGCTAGCTGAAAATTGCCTTGGCGATGAAGGTATCACTGAACGTGGAGTTTATTGCATTTCAATGGAGCAGTTACAGCTTTGCTTTGTGTGGAATTCTCATAAAGCTCAATTTCAACACAGTGCGTTTTATGGCAAATATGCTCAGTGTTACGAAATAGGGTTTTCGTGCGAAACGGGTCTAATTGTGATGGTGTGTGAGATTAGTGTCGTGAGTGGAGTTGGTCTCACACAAGAAACTCTCTGCCCATTGATGTTGAGTAAAAGCCTCATCCACATGCTGTGTTGTGTCCCTATAACTACCATGTACTTGGTGCTGGAGCTGATGCCAGAGCCTTGCATTTCAAGGCTAACTGAAAATTGCCTTGGCGATGAAGGTATCTCTGAACGTGGAGTTTATTGCATTTCAATGGAGCAGTTACAGCTTTGCTTTGTGTGGAATTCTCATAAAGCTCAATTTCAACACAGTGCGTTTTATGGCAAATACGCACAGAGTTACAAAGCAGGGTTTTCGTGCGAAACGGGTCTAATGGTGCAAGTGTGGGAGGTTAGTGACTTGAGTGGAGTTGGTCTCACACAAGAAACATTGTGCCATTTGTGTTGAATAAAGCCTCATCCACATGCTGTGTTGTGTCCCTATAGTTAACATGTACTTGGTGCTGGAGCTGATGCCAGAGCCTTGCATTTGAAGGCTAGCTGAAAATTGCCTTGGCGATGAAGGTATCTCTGAACGTGGAGTTCGTTGCATTTCAATGGAGCAGTTACAGCTTTGCTTTGTCTGGAATCTTATAAAGCTCAATTTCAACACCGTGCGTTTTATGCCAAATATGCACAGAGTTACAAAGCAGGGTTTTCGTGCGAAACGGGTCTAAAGGTGTAAGTGTATGAGATTAGTGTCGTGAGTGGAGTTGGTCTCACACAAGAAACATTGTGCCATTTAGTGTTGAGTAAAAGCCTCATCCACATGCTGTGTTGTGTCCCTATAACTACCATGTACACTGTGCTGGAGCTGATGCCAGAGCCTTGCATTTGAAGGCTAGCTGAAAATTGCCTTGGCGATGAAGGTATCTCTGAACGTGGAGTTCATTGCATTTCAATGGAGCAGTTACTGCTTTGCTTTGTTTGGAATCTTATAAAGCTCAATTTCAACACAGTGTGTTTTATGGCAAATATGCTCAGTGTTACGAAATAGGGTTTTCGTGCGAAACGGGTCTAATGGTGATGGTGTGTGAGGTTAGTGACCTGAGTGGAGTTGGTCTCACACAAGAAACTCTCTGCCCATTGATGTTGAGTAAAAGCCTCATCCACATGCTGTTTAGTCCGTATAGCAAACATGTATTTAAAGCCGAAGTTGATGTAAGAGCCTTCCATTTCAAAGCTAACTGAAAATTGCCGTGGTGATGAAGTGCTCTCTGAACGTGGAGTTGGTTGCACTTCAATGGAGCAGTTACAGCTTTGCTTTGTGGTGTTTATGCAATAAACCAGTTTTCACTGCAATGCGTTCTATGACCATTACACACACTGTGACGAAACTGTTTTTTCGTGCGAAACGGGTGTAATGGTGATGGTGTGTGAGGTTAGTGACCTGAGTGGAGTTGGTCTCACACAAGAAACTCTCTGCCCATTGATGTTGAGTAAAAGCCTCATCCACATGCTGTGTTGTGTCCGTATAGCTAGCATGCATTTAAAGCTGAAGTTGATGGAAGAGACCTGCATTTCAAGGCTAGCTGAGAATTGCCTTGGCGATGAAGGTATCTCTGAACGTGGAGTTCATTGCATTTCAATGGAGCAGTTACTGCTTTGCTTTGTCTGGAATCGTATAAAGCTCAATTTTCACACAGTGCGTTTTATGGCAAATACGCACAGAGTTACAAAGCAGGGTTTTCGTGCGAAACGGGTCTAATTGTGATGGTGTGTGAGATTAGTGTCGTGAGTGGAGTTGGTCTCACACAAGAAACATTGTGCCCTTTCGTGTTGAGTGAAAGCCTCATCCACATGCTGTGCTGTGTCCCTATAGCTAACATGTACTTGGTGCTGGAGCTGATGCCAGAGCCTTGCATTTCAAGGCTAGCTGAAAATTGCCTTGGCGATGGAAGTATCTCTGAACATGGATTTCGTTGCATTTCAATGGAGCAGTTGCAGCTTTGCTTTGTGTGGAATTCTCATAAAGCTCAATTTCAACACAGTGCGTTTTATGACAAATATGCACAGTGTTATGAAACAGGGTTTTCGTGCGAAATGGGTCTAATGGTGATGGTGTGTGAGGTTAGTGACCTGAGTGGAGTTGGTCTCACACAAGAAACTCTCTGCCCATTGATGTTGAGTAAAAGCCTCATCCACATGCTGCGTTGTGTCCGTACAGCGAACATGTATTTAAAGCCGAAGTTGATGTAAGAGCCTTCCATTTCAAAGCTAACTGAAAATTGCCGTGGTGATGAAGTGCTCTCTGAACGTGGAGTTGGTTGCACTTCAATGGAGCAGTTACAGCTTTGCTTTGTGGTGTTTACGCAATAAACCAGTTTTCACTGCAATGCGTTCTATGACCATTACACACACTGTGACGAAACTGTTTTTTCGTGCGAAACGGGTGTAATGGTGATGGTGTGTGAGGTTAGTGACCTGAGTGGAGTTGGTCACACACAAGAAACATTGTGCCCTTTTGTGTCGAATAAAGCTTCATCCACATGCTGTGTTGTGTCCGCATAGCTAGCATGCATTTAAAGCTGAAGTTGATGGAAGAGACCTGCATTTCAAGGCTAGCTGAAAATTGCCTTGGCGATGAAGGTATCTCTGAACGTGGAGTTCATTGTATTTCAATGGAGCAGTTACAGCTTTGCTTTGTCTGGAATTCTCATAAAGCTCAATTTCAAAACAGTGCGTTTTATGACAAATATGCACAGTGTGACCAAAAGGGTTTTCGTGCGAAACGGGTCTAATGGTGTAAGTGTGTGAGGTTAGCGACTTGAGTGGAGTTGGTCTCACACAAGAAACATTGTGCCTTTCGTGTTGAGTAACAGCCTCATCCACATGCTGTGCTGTGTCCCTATAGCTAACATGTACTTGGTGCTGGAGCTGATGCCAGAGCCTTGCATTTCAAGGCTAGCTGAAAATTGCCTTGGCGATGGAAGTATCTCTGAACATGGATTTCGTTGCATTTCAATGGAGCAGTTGCAGCTTTGCTTTGTGTGGTATTCTCATAAAGCTCAATTTCAAAACAGTGCGTTTTATGGCAAATATGCACAGTGTTACGAAATAGGGTTTTCGTGCGAAACGGGTCTAATGGTGATGGTGTGTGAGGTTAGTGACCTGAGTGGAGTTGGTCACACACAAGAAACATTGTGCCCTTTTGTGTTGAATAAAGCCTCATCCACATGCTGTGTTGTGTCCCTATAGTTAACATGTACTTGGTGCTGGAGCTGATGCCAGAGCCTTGCATTTCAAGGCTAGCTGAAAATTGCCTTGGCGATGAAGGTATCTCTAAACGTGGAGTTCATTGCATTTCAATGGAGCAGTTACTGCTTTGCTTTGTCTGGAATCTTATAAAGCTCAATTTCAACACAGTGCGTTTTATGCCAAATACGCACAGAGTTACAAAGCAGGGTTTTCGTGCGAAACGGGTCTAAAGGTGTAAGTGTATGAGATTAGTGTCGTGAGTGGAGTTGGTCTCACACAAGAAACATTGTGCCATTTAGTGTTGAGTAAAAGCCTCATCCACATGCTGTTTTGTGTCCCTATAACTACCATGTACTTGGTCGTGGAGCTGATGCCAGAGCCTTGCATTTCAAGGCTAACTGAAAATTGCCTTATCGATGAAGGTATCTCTGAACGTGGAGTTCGTTGCATTTCAATGGAGCAGTTACAGCTTTGCTTTGTCTGGAATTCTCATAAAGCTCAATTTCAACACAGTGCGTTTTATGGCAAATACGCACAGAGTTACAAAGCAGGGTTTTCGTGCGAAACGGGTCTAATGGTGCAAGTGTGTGAGGTTAGTGACTTGAGTGGAGTTGGTCTCACACAAGAAACATTGTGCCATTTGTGTTGAATAAAGCCTCATCCACATGCTGTGTTGTGTCCCTATAGTTAACATGTACTTGGTGCTGGAGCTGATGCCAGAGCCTTGCATTTCAAGGCTAGCTGAAAATTGCCTTGGCGATGAAGGTATCTCTGAACGTGGAGTTCATTGCATTTCAATGGAGCAGTTACTGCTTTGCTTTGTTTGGAATCTTATAAAGCTCAATTTCAACACAGTGCGTTTTATGGCAAATATGCTCAGTGTTACGAAATAGGGTTTTCGTGCGAAACGGGTCTAATGGTGATGGTGTGTGAGGTTAGTGACCTGAGTGGAGTTGGTCTCACACAAGAAACTCTCTGCCCATTGATGTTGAGTAAAAGCCTCATCCACATGCTGTTTAGTCCGTATAGCAAACATGTATTTAAAGCCGAAGTTGATGTAAGAGCCTTCCATTTCAAAGCTAACTGAAAATTGCCGTGGTGATGAAGTGCTCTCTGAACGTGGAGTTGGTTGCACTTCAATGGAGCAGTTACAGCTTTACTTTGTGGTGTTTATGCAATAAACCAGTTTTCACTGCAATGCGTTCTATGACCATTACACACACTGTGACGAAACTGTTTTTTCGTGCGAAACGGGTGTAATGGTGATGGTGTGTGAGGTTAGTGACCTGAGTGGAGTTGGTCACACACAAGAAACATTGTGCCATTTTGTGTTGAATAAAGCCTCATCCACATGCTGTGTTGTGTCCGTATAGCTAGCATGCATTTAAAGCTGAAGTTGATGGAAGAGACCTGCATTTCAAGGCTAGCTGAAAATTGCCTTGGCGATGAAGGTATCTCTGAACGTGGAGTTCATTGTATTTCAATGGAGCAGTTACAGCTTTGCTTTGTCTGGAATTCTCATAAAGCTCAATTTCAACTCAGTGCGTTTTATGACAAATATGCACAGTGTGACCAAAAGGGTTTTCGTGCGAAACGGGTCTAATGGTGTAAGTGTGTGAGGTTAGCGACTTGAGTGGAGTTGGTCTCACACAAGAAACATTGTGCCTTTCGTATTGAGTAACAGCCTCATCCACATGCTGTGCTGTGTCCCTATAGCTAACATGTACTTGGTGCTGGAGCTGATGCCAGAGACTTGCATTTCAAGGCTAGCTGAAAATTGCCTTGGCGATGGAAGTATCTCTGAACATGGAGTTCGTTGCATTTCAATGGAGCAGTTGCAGCTTTGCTTTGTGTGGAATTCTCATAAAGCTCAATTTCAACACAGTGCGTTTTATGGCAAATATGCTCAGTGTTACGAAATAGGGTTTTCGTGCGAAACGGGTCTAATTGTGATGGTGTGTGAGATTAGTGTCGTGAGTGGAGTTGGTCTCACACAAGAAACTCTCTGCCCATTGATGTTGAGTAAAAGCCTCATCCACATGCTGTGTTGTGTCCCTATAGCGAACATGTATTTAAAGCTGAAGTTGAAGGAAGAGACCTGCATTTCAAGGCTAGCTGAAAATTGCCTTGGCGATGGAAGTATCTCTGAACGTGGAGTTCGTTGCATTTCAATGGAGCAGTTACAGCTTTGCTTTTTGTGGAATTCTCATAAAGCTCAATTTCAAAACAGTGCGTTTAATGACAAATACGCGCAGAGTTACAATGCAGGGTTTTCGTGCGAAACGGGCCTAATGGTGTAAGTGTGTGAGGTTAGCGACTTGAGTGGAGTAGGTCTCACACAAGAAACATTGTGCCCTTTCGTGTTGAGTGAACGCCTCATCCACATGCTGTGCTGTGTCCCTATAGCTAACATGTACTTGGTGCTGGAGCTGATGCCAGAGCCTTGCATTTCAAGGCTAGCTGAAAATTGCCTTGGCGATGGAAGTATCTCTGAACATGGAGTTCGTTGCATTTCAATGGAGCAGTTGCAGCTTTGCTTTGTGTGGAATTCTCATAAAGCTCAATTTCAAAACAGTGCGTTTTATGACAAATATGCACAGTGTTACGAAACAGGGTTTTCGTGCGAAACGGGTCTAATGGTGATGGTGTGTGAGGTTAGTGACCTGAGTGGAGTTGGTCTCACACAAGAAACTCTCTGCCCATTGATGTTGAGTAAAAGCCTCATCCACATGCTGTTTAGTCCGTATAGCGAACATGTATTTAAAGCCGAAGTTGATGTAAGAGCCTTCCATTTCAAAGCTAACTGAAAATTGCCGTGGTGATGAAGTGCTCTCTGAACGTGGAGTTGGTTGCACTTCAATGGAGCAGTTACAGCTTTGCTTTGTGGTGTATACGCAATAAACCAGTTTTCACTGCAATGCGTTCTATGACCATTACACACACTGTGACGAAACTGTTTTTTCGTGCGAAACGGGTGTAATGGTGATGGTGTGTGAGGTTAGTGACCTGAGTGGAGTTGGTCTCACACAAGAAACTCTCTGCCCATTGATGTTGAGTAAAAGCCTCATCCACATGCTGTGTTGTGTCCGTATAGCTAGCATGTATTTAAAGCTGAAGTTGATGGAAGAGACCTGCATTTCAAGGCTAGCTGAGAATTGCCTTGGCGATGAAGGTATCTCTGAACGTGGAGTTCATTGCATTTCAATGGAGCAGTTACTGCTTTGCTTTGTCTGGAATCGTATAAAGCTCAATTTTCACACAGTGCGTTTTATGGCAAATACGCACAGAGTTACAAAGCAGGGTTTTCGTGTGAAACGGGTCTAATGGTGATGGTGTGTGAGATTAGTGTCGTGAGTGGAGTTGGTCTCACACAAGAAACTCTCTGCCCATTGATGTTGAGTAAAAGCCTCATCCACATGCTGTGCTGTGTCCCTATAGCTACCATGTATTTAAAGCTGAAGTTGAAGGAAGAGACCTGCATTTCAAGGCTAGCTGAAAATTGCCTTGGCGATGGAAGTATCTCTGAACGTGGAGTTCGTTGCATTTCAATGGAGCAGTTACAGCTTTGCTTTGTCTGGAATTCTCATAAAGCTCAATTTCAACACAGTGCGTTTTATGACAAATACGCACAGAGTTACAAAGCAGGGTTTTCGTGCGAAACGGGTCTAATGGTGATGGTGTGTGAGATTAGTGTCGTGAGTGGAGTTGGTCTCACACAAGAAACTCTCTGCCCATTGATGTTGAGTAAAAGCCTCATCCACATGCTGTTTAGTCCGTATAGCAAACATGTATTTAAAGCCGAAGTTGATGTAAGAGCCTTCCATTTCAAAGCTAACTGAAAATTGCCGTGGTGATGAAGTGCTCTCTGAACGTGGAGTTGGTTGCACTTCAATGGAGCAGTTACAGCTTTGCTTTGTGGTGTTTATGCAATAAACCAGTTTTCACTGCAATGCGTTCTATGACCATTACACACACTGTGACGAAACTGTTTTTTCGTGCGAAACGGGTGTAATGGTGATGGTGTGTGAGGTTAGTGACCTGAGTGGAGTTGGTCACAAACAAGAAACATTGGGCCCTTTTGTGTTGAATAAAGCCTCTTCCACATGCTGTGTTGTGTCCCTATAGCTAACATGTACTTGGTGCTGGAGCTGATGCCAGAGCCTTGCATTTCAAGGCTAGCTGAAAATTACCTTGGCGATGAAGGTATCTCTGAAAGTGGAGTTCATTGTATTTCAATGGAGCAGTTACAGCTTTGCTTTGTCTGGAATTCTCATAAAGCTCAATTTCAAAACAGTGCGTTTTATGACAAATATGCACAGTGTGACCAAAAGGGTTTTCGTGCGAAACGGGTCTAATGGTGTAAGTGTGTGAGGTTAGCGACTTGAGTGGAGTTGGTCTCACACAAGAAACATTGTGCCTTTCGTGTTGAGTAACAGCCTCATCCACATGCTGTGCTGTGTCCCTATAGCTAACATGTACTTGGTGCTGGAGCTGATGCCAGAGACTTGCATTTCAAGGCTAGCTGAAAATTGCCTTGGCGATGGAAGTATCTCTGAACATGGAGTTCGTTGCATTTCAATGGAGCAGTTGCAGCTTTGCTTTGTGTGGAATTCTCATAAAGCTCAATTTCAACACAGTGCGTTTTATGGCAAATATGCTCAGTGTTACGAAATAGGGTTTTCGTGCAAACTTGTCTAATTGTGATGGTGTGTGAGATTAGTGTCGTGAGTGGAGTTGGTCTCACACAAGAAACTCTCTGCCCATTGATGTTGAGTAAAAGCCTCATCCACATGCTGTTTAGTCCGTATAGCGAACATGTATTTAAAGCCGAAGTTGATGTAAGAGCCTTCAATTTCAAAGCTAACTGAAAATTGCCGTGGTGATGAAGTGCTCTCTGAACGTGGAGTTGGTTGCACTTCAATGGAGCAGTTACAGCTTTGCTTTGTGGTGTATACGCAATAAACCAGTTTTCACTGCAATGCGTTCTATGACCATTACACACACTGTGACGAAACTGTTTTTTCGTGCGAAACGGGTGTAATGGTGATGGTGTGTGAGGTTAGTGACCTGAGTGGAGTTGGTCACACACAAGAAACATTGTGCCCTTTTGTGTTGAATAAAGCCTCATCCACATGCTGTGTTGTGTCCGTATATCTAGCATGCATTTAAAGCTGAAGTTGATGGAAGAGACCTGCATTTCAAGGCTAGCTGAAAATTACCTTGGCGATGAAGGTATCTCTGAAAGTGGAGTTCATTGTATTTCAATGGAGCAGTTACAGCTTTGCTTTGTCTGGAATTCTCATAAAGCTCAATTTCAAAACAGTGCGTTTTATGACAAATATGCACAGTGTGACCAAAAGGGTTTTCGTGCGAAACGGGTCTAATGATGTAAGTGTGTGAGGTTAGCGACTTGAGTGGAGTTGGTCACACACAAGAAACATTGTGCCTTTCCTATTGAGTAACAGCCTCATCCACATGCTGTGCTGTGTCCCTATAGCTAACATGTACTTGGTGCTGGAGCTGATGCCAGAGACTTGCATTTCAAGGCTAGCTGAAAATTGCCTTGGTGATGGAAGTATCTCTGAACATGGATTTCGTTGCATTTCAATGGAGCAGTTGCAGCTTTGTTTTGTGTGGAATTCTCATAAAGCTCAATTTCAACACAGTGCGTTTTATGGCAAATATGCTCAGTGTTACGAAATAGGGTTTTCGTGCGAAACGGGTCTAATTGTGATGGTGTGTGAGATTAGTGTCGTGAGTGGAGTTGGTCTCACACAAGAAACTCTCTGCCCATTGATGTTGAGTAAAAGCCTCATCCACATGCTGTGTTGTGTCCCTATAACTACCATGTACTTGGTGCTGGAGCTGATGCCAGAGCCTTGCATTTCAAGGCTAGCTGAAAATTGCCTTGGCGATGAAGGTATCTCTGAACGTGGAGTTCATTGCATTTCAATGGAGCAGTTACAGCTTTGCTTTGTCTGGAATTCTCATAAAGCTCAATTTCAACACAGTGCGTTTTATGGCAAATACGCACAGAGTTACAAAGCAGGGTTTTCGTGCGAAACGGGTCTAATGCTGCAAGTGTGTGAGGTTAGTGACTTGAGTGGAGTTTGTCTCACACAATAAACATTGTGCCATTTGTGTTGAATAAAGCCTCATCCACATGCTGTGTTGTGTCCCTATAGTTAACATGTACTTGGTGCTGGAGCTGATGCCAGAGCCTTGCATTTGAAGGCTAGCTGAAAATTGCCTTGGCGATGAAGGTATCTCTGAACGTGGAGTTCATTGCATTTCAATGGAGCAGTTACTGCTTTGCTTTGTCTGGAATCTTATAAAGCTCAATTTCAACACAGTGCGTTTTATGCCAAATACGCACAGAGTTACAAAGCAGGGTTTTCGTGCGAAACGGGTCTAAAGGTGTAAGTGTATGAGATTAGTGTCGTGAGTGGAGTTGGTTTCACACAAGAAACATTGTGCCATTTAGTGTTGAGTAAAAGCCTCATCCACATGCTGTGTTGTGTCCCTATAACTACCATGTACACTGTGCTGGAGCAGATGCCAGAGCCTTGCATTTCAAGGCTAACTGAAAATTGCCTTGGCGATGAAGGTATCTCTGAACGTGGAGTTCGTTGCATTTCAATGGAGCAGTTACAGCTTTGCTTTGTCTGGAATTCTGATAAAGCTCAATTTCAACACAGTGCGTTTTATGGCAAATACGCACAGAGTTACAAAGCAGGGTTTTCGTGCGAAACGGGTCTAATGGTGCAAGTGTGTGAGGTTAGTGACTTGAGTGGAGTTGGTCTCACACAAGAAACATTGTGCCATTTGTGTTGAATAAAGCCTCATCCACATGCTGTGTTGTGTCCCTATAGTTAACATGTACTTGGTGCTGGAGCTGATGCCAGAGCCTTGCATTTGAAGGCTAGCTGAAAATTGCCTTGGCGATGAAGGTATCTCTGAACGTGGAGTTCATTGCATTTCAATGGAGCAGTTACTGCTTTGCTTTTTTTGGAATCTTATAAAGCTCAATTTCAACACAGTGTGTTTTATGGCAAATATGCTCAGTGTTACGAAATAGGGTTTTCGTGCGAAATGGGTCTAATGGTGATGGTGTGTGAGGTTAGTGACCTGAGTGGAGTTGGTCTCACACAAGAAACTCTCTGCCCATTGATGTTGAGTAAAAGCCTCATCCACATGCTGTTTAGTCCGTATAGCAAACATGTATTTAAAGCCGAAGTTGATGTAAGAGCCTTCCATTTCAAAGCTAACTGAAAATTGCCGTGGTGATGAAGTGCTCTCTGAACGTGGAGTTGGTTGCACTTCAATGGAGCAGTTACAGCTTTGCTTTGTGGTGTTTATGCAATAAACCAGTTTTCACTGCAATGCGTTCTATGACCATTACACACACTGTGACGAAACTGTTTTTTCGTGCGAAACGGGTGTAATGGTGATGGTGTGTGAGGTTAGTGACCTGAGTGGAGTTGGTCACACACAAGAAACATTGGGCCCTTTTGTGTTGAATAAAGCCTCTTCCACATGCTGTGTTGTGTCCCTATAGCTAACATGTACTTGGTGCTGGAGCTGATGCCAGAGCCTTGCATTTCAAGGCTAGCTGAAAATTACCTTGGCGATGAAGGTATCTCTGAACGTGGAGTTCATTGTATTTCAATGGAGCAGTTACAGCTTTGCTTTGTCTGGAATTCTCATAAAGCTCAATTTCAAAACAGTGCGTTTTATGACAAATATGCACAGTGTGACCAAAAGGGTTTTCGTGCGAAACGGGTCTAATGGTGTAAGTGTGTGAGGTTAGCGACTTGAGTGGAGTTGGTCTCACACAAGAAACATTGTGCCTTTCGTGTTGAGTAACAGCCTCATCCACATGCTGTGCTGTGTCCCTATAGCTAACATGTACTTGGTGCTGGAGCTGATGCCAGAGACTTGCATTTCAAGGCTAGCTGAAAATTGCCTTGGCGATGGAAGTATCTCTGAACATGGAGTTCGTTGCATTTCAATGGAGCAGTTGCAGCTTTGCTTTGTGTGGAATTCTCATAAAGCTCAATTTCAACACAGTGCGTTTTATGGCAAATATGCTCAGTGTTACGAAATAGGGTTTTCGTGCGAAACGGGTCTAATTGTGATGGTGTGTGAGATTAGTGTCGTGAGTGGAGTTGGTCTCACACAAGAAACTCTCTGCCCATTGATGTTGAGTAAAAGCCTCATCCACATGCTGTGTTGTGTCCCTATAGCGAACATGTATTTAAAGCTGAAGTTGAAGGAAGAGACCTGCATTTCAAGGCTAGCTGAAAATTGCCTTGGCGATGGAAGTATCTCTGAACGTGGAGTTCGTTGCATTTCAATGGAGCAGTTACAGCTTTGCTTTGTCTGGAATTCTCATAAAGCTCAATTTCAAAACAGTGCGTTTAATGACAAATACGCACCGAGTTACAAAGCAGGGTTTTCGTGTGAAACGGGCCTAATGGTGTAAGTGTGTGAGGTTAGCGACTTGAGTGGAGTAGGTCTCACACAAGAAACATTGTGCCCTTTCGTGTTGAGTGAACGCCTCATCCACATGCTGTGCTGTGTCCCTATAGCTAACATGTACTTTGTGCTGGAGCTGATGCCAGAGCCTTGCATTTCAAGGCTAGCTGAAAATTGCCTTGGCGATGGAAGTATCTCTGAACATGGAGTTCGTTGCATTTCAATGGAGCAGTTGCAGCTTTGCTTTGTGTGGAATTCTCATAAAGCTCAATTTCAAAACAGTGCGTTTTATGACAAATATGCTCAGTGTTACGAAACAGGGTTTTCGTGCGAAACGGGTCTAATGGTGATGGTGTGTGAGGTTAGTGACCTGAGTGGAGTTGGTCTCACACAAGAAACTCTCTGCCCATTGATGTTGAGTAAAAGCCTCATCCACATGCTGTTTAGTCCGTATAGCGAACATGTATTTAAAGCCGAAGTTGATGTAAGAGCCTTCCATTTCAAAGCTAACTGAAAATTGCCGTGGTGATGAAGTGCTCTCTGAACGTGGAGTTGGTTGCACTTCAATGGAGCAGTTACATCTTTGCTTTGTGGTGTATACGCAATAAACCAGTTTTCACTGCAATGCGTTCTATGACCATTACACACACTGTGACGAAACTGTTTTTTCGTGCGAAACGGGTGTAATGGTGATGGTGTGTGAGGTTAGTGACCTGAGTGGAGTTGGTCTCACACAAGAAACTCTCTGCCCATTGATATTGAGTAAAAGCCTCATCCACATGCTGTGTTGTGTCCGTATAGCTACCATGTATTTAAAGCTGAAGTTGATGGAAGAGACCTGCATTTGAAGACTAGCTGAGAATTGCCTTGGCGATGAAGGTATCTCTGAACGTGGAGTTCATTGCATTTCAATGGAGCAGTTACTGCTTTGCTTTGTCTGGAATCGTATAAAGCTCAATTTTCACACAGTGCGTTTTATGGCAAATACGCACAGAGTTACAAAGCAGGGTTTTCGTGCGAAACGGGTCTAATGGTGATGGTGTGTGAGATTAGTGTCGTGAGTGGAGTTGGTCTCACACAAGAAACTCTCTGCCCATTGATGTTGAGTAAAAGCCTCATCCACATGCTGTGTTGTGTCCCTATAGCTAACATGTATTTAAAGCTGAAGTTGAAGGAAGAGACCTGCATTTCAAGGCTAGCTGAAAATTGCCTTGGCGATGAAGGTATCTCTGAACGTGGAGTTCATTGCATTTCAATGGAGCAGTTACTGCTTTGCTTTGTCTGGAATCTTATAAAGCTCAATTTCAAAACAGTGTGTTTTATGGCAAATATGCTCAGTGTTACGAAATAGGGTTTTCGTGCGAAACGGGTCTAATGGTGATGGTGTGTGAGGTTAGTGACCTGAGTGGAGTTGGTCTCACACAAGAAACTCTCTGCCCATTGATGTTGAGTAAAAGCCTCATCCACATGCTGTTTAGTCCGTATAGCGAACATGTATTTAAAGCCGAAGTTGATGTAAGAGCCTTCCATTTCAAAGCTAACTGAAAATTGCCGTGGTGATGAAGTGCTCTCTGAATGTGGAGTTGGTTGCACTTCAATGGAGCAGTTACAGCTTTGCTTTGTGGTGTTTATGCAATAAACCAGTTTTCACTGCAATGCGTTCTATGACCATTACACACACTGTGACGAAACTGTTTTTTCGTGCGAAACGGGTGTAATGGTGATGGTGTGTGAGGTTAGTGACCTGAGTGGAGTTGGTCTCACACAAGAAACATTGTGCCCTTTTGTGTTGAATAAAGCCTCATCCACATGCTGTGTTGTGTCCGTATAGCTAGCATGCATTTAAAGCTGAAGTTGATGGAAGAGACCTGCATTTCAAGGCTAGCTGAAAATTGCCTTGGCGATGAAGGTATCTCTGAAAGTGGAGTTCATTGTATTTCAATGGAGCAGTTACAGCTTTGCTTTGTCTGGAATTCTCATAAAGCTCAATTTCAAAACAGTGCGTTTTATGACAAATATGCACAGTGTGACCAAAAGGGTTTTCGTGCGAAACGGGTCTAATGATGTAAGAGTGTGAGGTTAGCGACTTGAGTGGAGTTGGTCTCACACAAGAAACATTGTGCCTTTCGTGTTGAGTAACAGCCTCATCCACATGCTGTGCTGTGTCCCTATAGCTAACATGTACTTGGTGCTGGAGCTGATGCCAGAGCCTTGCATTTCAAGGCTAGCTGAAAATTGCCTTGGCGATGGAAGTATCTCTGAACATGGATTTCGTTGCATTTCAATGGAGCAGTTGCAGCTTTGTTTTGTGTGGAATTCTCATAAAGCTCAATTTCAACACAGTGCGTTTTATGGCAAATATGCTTAGTGTTACGAAATAGGGTTTTCGTGCGAAACGGGTCTAATTGTGATGGTGTGTGAGATTAGTGTCGTGAGTGGAGTTGGTCTCACACAAGAAACTCTCTGCCCATTGATGTTGAGTAAAAGCCTCATCCACATGCTGTGTTGTGTCCCTATAACTACCATGTACACTGTGCTGGAGCTGATGCCAGAGCCTTGCATTTCAAGGCTAACTGAAAATTGCCTTGGCGATGAAGGTATCTCTGAACGTGGAGTTCATTGCATTTCAATGGAACAGTTACAGCTTTGCTTTGTCTGGAATTCTCATAAAGCTCAATTTCAACACAGTGCGTTTTATGGCAAATACGCACAGAGTTACAAAGCAGGGTTTTCGTGCGAAACGGGTCTAATGGTGCAAGTGTGTGAGGTTAGTGACTTGAGTGGAGTTGGTCTCACACAAGAAACATTGTGCCATTTGTGTTGAATAAAGCCTCATCCACATGCTGTGTTGTGTCCCTATAGTTAACATGTACTTGGTGCTGGAGCTGATGCCAGAGCCTTGCATTTCAAGGCTAGCTGAAAATTGCCTTGGCGATGAAGGTATCTCTGAACGTGGAGTTCATTGCATTTCAATGGAGCAGTTACTGCTTTGCTTTGTTTGGAATCTTATAAAGCTCAATTTCAACACAGTGTGTTTTATGGCAAATATGCTCAGTGTTACGAAACAGGGTTTTCGTGCGAAACGGGTCTAATGGTGATGGTGTGTGAGGTTAGTGACCTGAGTGGAGTTGGTCTCACACAAGAAACTCTCTGCCCATTGATGTTGAGTAAAAGCCTCATCCACATGCTGTTTAGTCCGTATAGCAAACATGTATTTAAAGCCGAAGTTGATGTAAGAGCCTTCCATTTCAAAGCTAACTGAAAATTGCCGTGGTGATGAAGTGCTCTCTGAACGTGGAGTTGGTTGCACTTCAATGGAGCAGTTACAGCTTTGCTTTGTGGTGTTTATGCAATAAACCAGTTTTCACTGCAATGCGTTCTATGACCATTACACACACTGTGACGAAACTGTTTTTTCGTGCGAAACGGGTGTAATGGTGATGGTGTGTGAGGTTAGTGACCTGAGTGGAGTTGGTCACACACAAGAAACATTGGGCCCTTTTGTGTTGAATAAAGCCTCTTCCACATGCTGTGTTGTGTCCCTATAGCTAACATGTACTTGGTGCTGGAGCTGATGCCAGAGCCTTGCATTTCAAGGCTAGCTGAAAATTACCTTGGCGATGAAGGTATCTCTGAACGTGGAGTTCATTGTATTTCAATGGAGCAGTTACAGCTTTGCTTTGTCTGGAATTCTCATAAAGCTCAATTTCAAAACAGTGCGTTTTATGACAAATATGCACAGTGTGACCAAAAGGGTTTTCGTGCGAAACGGGTCTAATGGTGTAAGTGTGTGAGGTTAGCGACTTGAGTGGAGTTGGTCTCACACAAGAAACATTGTGCCTTTCGTGTTGAGTAACAGCCTCATCCACATGCTGTGTTGTGTCCCTATAGCTAACATGTACTTGGTGCTGGAGCTGATGCCAGAGCCTTGCATTTCAAGGCTAGCTGAAAATTGCCTTGGCGATGGAAGTATCTCTGAACATGGAGTTCGTTGCATTTCAATGGAGCAGTTGCAGCTTTGCTTTGTGTGGAATTCTCATAAAGCTCAATTTCAACACAGTGCGTTTTATGGCAAATATGCTCAGTGTTACGAAATAGGGTTTTCGTGCGAAACGGGTCTAATTGTGATGGTGTGTGAGGTTAGTGACGTGAGTGGAGTTGGTCTCACACAAGAAACTCTCTGCCCATTGATGTTGAGTAAAAGCCTCATCCACATGCTGTGTTTTGTCCCTATAGCGAACATGTATTTAAAGCTGAAGCTGAAGGAAGAGACCTGCATTTCAAGGCTAGCTGAAAATTGCCTTGGCGATGGAAGTATCTCTGAACGTGGAGTTCGTTGCATTTCAATGGAGCAGTTACAGCTTTGCTTTTTGTGGAATTCTCATAAAGCTCAATTTCAAAACAGTGCGTTTAATGACAAATACGCACAGAGTTACAAAGCAGGGTTTTCGTGCGAAACGGGCCTAATGGTGTAAGTGTGTGAGGTTAGCGACTTGAGTGGAGTAGGTCTCACACAAGAAACATTGTGCCCTTTCGTGTTGAGTGAACGCCTCATCCACATGCTGTGCTGTATCCCTATAGCTAACATGTACTTGGTGCTGGAGCTGATGCCAGAGCCTTGCATTTCAAGGCTAGCTGAAAATTGCCTTGGCGATGGAAGTATCTCTGAACATGGAGTTCGTTGCATTTCAATGGAGCAGTTGCAGCTTTGCTTTGTGTAGAATTCTCATAAAGCTCAATTTCAACACAGTGTGTTTTATGGCAAATATGCTCAGTGTTACGAAATAGGGTTTTCGTGCGAAACGGGTCTAATGGTGATGGTGTGTGAGGTTAGTGACCTGAGTGGAGTTGGTCTCACACAAGAAACTCTCTGCCCATTCATGTTGAGTAAAAGCCTCATCCACATGCTGTTTAGTCCGTAGAGCGAACATGTATTTAAAGCCGAAGTTGATGTAAGAGCCTTCAATTTCAAAGCTAACTGAAAATTGCCGTGGTGATGAAGTGCTCTCTGAACGTGGAGTTGGTTGCACTTCAATGGAGCAGTTACATCTTTGCTTTGTGGTATATACGCAATAAACCAGTTTTCACTGCAATGCGTTCTATGACCATTACACACACTGTGACGAAACTGTTTTTTCGTGTGAAACGGGTGTAATGGTGATGGTGTGTGAGGTTAGTGTCGTGAGTGGAGTTGGTCTCACACAAGAAACTCTCTGCCCATTGATGTTGAGTAAAAGCCTCATCCACATGCTGTGTTGTGTCCGTATAGCTAGCATGTATTTAAAGCTGAAGTTGAAGGAAGAGACCTGCATTTCAAGGCCAGCTGAAAATTGCCTTGGCGATGGAAGTATCTCTGAACGTGGAGTTCGTTGCATTTCAATGGAGCAGTTACTGCTTTGCTTTGTCTGGAATTCTCATAAAGCTCAATTTCAACACAGTGCGTTTTATGGCAAATACGCACAGAGTTACAAAGCAGGTTTTCGTGCGAAACGGGTCTAAAGGTGTAAGTGTATGAGATTAGTGTCGTGAGTGGAGTTGGTCTCACACAAGAAACATTGTGCCATTTAGTGTTGAGTAAAAGCCTCATCCACATGCTGTGTTGTGTCCCTATAACTACCATGTACTTGGTGCTGGAGCTGATGCCAGAGCCTTGCATTTCAAGGCTAGCTGAAAATTGCCTTGGCGATGAAGGTATCTCTGAACGTGGAGTTCGTTGCATTTCAATGGAGCAGTTACAGCTTTGCTTTGTCTGGAATTCTCATAAAGCTCAATTTCAACACAGTGCGTTTTATGGCAAATACGCACAGAGTTACAAAGCAGGGTTTTCGTGCGAAACGGGTCTAATGGTGCAAGTGTGTGAGGTTAGTGACTTGAGTGGAGTTGGTCTCACACAAGAAACATTGTGCCATTTGTGTTGAATAAAGCCTCATCCACATGCTGTGTTGTGTCCCTATAGTTAACATGTACTTGGTGCTGGAGCTGATGCCAGAGCCTTGCATTTCAAGGCTAGCTGAAAATTGCCTTGGCGATGAAGGTATCTCTGAACGTGGAGTTCATTGCATTTCAATGGAGCAGTTACTGCTTTGCTTTTTTTGGAATCTTATAAAGCTCAATTTCAACACAGTGTGTTTTATGGCAAATATGCTCAGTGTTACGAAATAGGGTTTTCGTGCGAAACGGGTCTAATGGTGATGGTGTGTGAGGTTAGTGACCTGAGTGGAGTTGGTCTCACACAAGAAACTCTCTGCCCATTGATGTTGAGTAAAGGCCTCATCCACATGCTGTTTAGTCCGTATAGCAAACATGTATTTAAAGCCGAAGTTGATGTAAGAGCCTTCCATTTCAAAGCTAACTGAAAATTGCCGTGGTGATGAAGTGCTCTCTGAACGTGGAGTTGGTTGCACTTCAATGGAGCAGTTACAGCTTTGCTTTGTGGTGTATACGCAATAAACCAGTTTTCACTGCAATGCGTTCTATGACCATTACACACACTGTGACGAAACTGTTTTTTCGTGCGAAACGGGTGTAATGGTGATGGTGTGTGAGGTTAGTGACCTGAGTGGAGTTGGTCTCACACAAGAAACTCTCTGCCCATTGATATTGAGTAAAAGCCTCATCCACATGCTGTGTTGTGTCCGTATAGCTAGCATGTATTTAAATCTGAAGTTGATGGAAGAGACCTGCATTTGAAGGCTAGCTGAGAATTGCCTTGGCGATGAAGGTATCTCTGAACGTGGAGTTCATTGCATTTCAATGGAGCAATTACTGCTTTGCTTTGTCTGGAATCGTATAAAGCTCAATTTTCACACAGTGCGTTTTATGGCAAATACGCACAGAGTTACAAAGCAGGGTTTTCGTGCGAAACGGGTCTAATGGTGATGGTGTGTGAGATTAGTGTCGTGAGTGGAGTTGGTCTCACACAAGAAACTCTCTGCCCATTGATGTTGAGTAAAAGCCTCATCCACATGCTGTGCTGTGTCCCTATAGCTAACATGTATTTAAAGCTGAAGTTGAAGGAAGAGACCTGCATTTCAAGGCTAGCTGAAAATTGCCTTGGCGATGAAGGTATCTCTGAAAGTGGAGTTCATTGTATTTCAATGGAGCAGTTACTGCTTTGCTTTGTGGTGTATACGCAATAAACCGGTTTTCACTGCAATGCGTTCTATGACCATTACACACACTGTGACGAAACTGTTTTTTCGTGTGAAACGGGTGTAATGGTGATGGTGTGTGAGGTTAGTGTCGTGAGTGGAGTTGGTCTCACACAAGAAACTCTCTGCCCATTGATGTTGAGTAAAAGCCTCATCCACATGCTGTGTTGTGTCCCTATAGTTAACATGTACTTGGTGCTGGAGCTGATGCCAGAGCCTTGCATTTGAAGGCTAGCTGAAAATTGCCTTGGCGATGAAGGTATCTCTGAACGTGGAGTTCATTGCATTTCAATGGAGCAGTTACTGCTTTGCTTTGTTTGGAATCTTATAAAGCTCAATTTCAACACAGTGCATTTTATTCCAAATACGCACAGAGTTACAAAGCAGGGTTTTCGTGCGAAACGGGTCTAAAGGTGTAAGTGTATGAGATTAGTGTCGTGAGTGGAGTTGGTCTCACACAAGAAACATTGTGCCATTTAGTGTTGAGTAAAAGCCTCATCCACATGCTGTTTTGTGTCCCTATAACTACCATGTACTTGGTGCTGGAGCTGATGCCAGAGCCTTGCATTTCAAGGCTAACTGAAAATTGCCTTGGCGATGAAGGTATCTCTGAACGTGGAGTTCGTTGCATTTCAATGGAGCAGTTACAGCTTTGCTTTGTCTGGAATTCTCATAAAGCTCAATTTCAAAACAGTGCGTTTTATGACAAATATGCACAGTGTGACCAAAAGGGTTTTCGTGCGAAACGGGTCTAATGATGTAAGTGTGTGAGGTTAGCGACTTGAGTGGAGTTGGTCTCACACAAGAAACATTGTGCCTTTCGTGTTGAGTAACAGCCTCATCCACATGCTGTGCTGTGTCCCTATAGCTAACATGTACTTGGTGCTGGAGCTGATGCCAGAGCCTTGCATTTCAAGGCTAGCTGAAAATTGCCTTGGCGATGGAAGTATCTCTGAACATGGATTTCGTTGCATTTCAATGGAGCAGTTGCAGCTTTGTTTTGTGTGGAATTCTCATAAAGCTCAATTTCAACACAGTGCGTTTTATGACAAATACGCACAGAGTTACAAAGCAGGGTTTTCGTGCGAAACGGGTCTAATTGTGCAAGTGTGTGAGGTTAGTGACTTGAGTGGAGTTGGTCTCACACAAGAAACAATGTGCCATTTGTGTTGAATAAAGCCTCATCCACATGCTGTGTTGTGTCCCTATAGTTAACATGTACTTGGTGCTGGAGCTGATGCCAGAGCCTTGCATTTGAAGGCTAGCTGAAAATTGCCTTGGCGATGAAGGTATCTCTGAACGTGGAGTTCATTGCATTTCAATGGAGCAGTTACAGCTTTGCTTTGTCTGGAATTCTCATAAAGCTCAATTTCAACACAGTGCGTTTTATGCCAAATACGCACAGAGTTACAAAGCAGGGTTTTCGTGCGAAACGGGTCTAATGCTGCAAGTGTGTGAGGTTAGTGACTTGAGTGGAGTTGGTCTCACACAAGAAACATTGTGCCATTTGTGTTGAATAAAGCCTCATCCACATGCTGTGTTGTGTCCCTATAGTTAACATGTACTTGGTGCTGGAGCTGATGCCAGAGCCTTGCATTTCAAGGCTAGCTGAAAATTGCCTTGGCGATTAAGGTATCTCTGAACGTGGAGTTCATTGCATTTCAATGGAGCAGTTACTGCTTTGCTTTGTTTGGAATCTTATAAAGCTCAATTTCAACACAGTGTGTTTTATGGCAAATATGCTCAGTGTTACGAAATAGGGTTTTCGTGCGAAACGGGTCTAATGGTGATGGTGTGTGAGGTTAGTGACCTGAGTGGAGTTGGTCTCACACAAGAAACTCTCTGCCCATTGATGTTGAGTAAAAGCCTCATCCACATGCTGTTTAGTCCGTATAGCAAACATGCATTTAAAGCCGAAGTTGATGTAAGAGCCTTCCATTTCAAAGCTAACTGAAAATTGCCGTGGTGATGAAGTGCTCTCTGAACGTGGAGTTGGTTGCACTTCAATGTAGCAGTTACAGCTTTGCTTTGTGGTGTTTATGCAATAAACCAGTTTTCACTGCAATGCGTTCTATGACCATTACACACACTGTGACGAAACTGTTTTTTCGTGCGAAACGGGTGTAATGGTGATGGTGTGTGAGGTTAGTGACCTGAGTGGAGTTGGTCACACACAAGAAACATTGGGCCCTTTTGTGTTGAATAAAGCCTCTTCCACATGCTGTGTTGTGTCCCTATAGCTAACATGTACTTGGTGCTGGAGCTGATGCCAGAGCCTTGCATTTCAAGGCTAGCTGAAAATTACCTTGGCGATGAAGGTATCTCTGAACGTGGAGTTCATTGTATTTCAATGGAGCAGTTACAGCTTTGCTTTGTCTGGAATTCTCATAAAGCTCAATTTCAAAACAGTGCGTTTTATGACAAATATGCACAGTGTGACCAAAAGGGTTTTCGTGCGAAACGGGTCTAATGGTGTAAGTGTGTGAGGTTAGCGACTTGAGTGGAGTTGGTCTCACACAAGAAACATTGTGCCTTTCGTGTTGAGTAACAGCCTCATCCACATGCTGTGTTGTGTCCCTATAGCTAACATGTACTTGGTGCTGGAGCTGATGCCAGAGACTTGCATTTCAAGGCTAGCTGAAAATTGCCTTGGCGATGGAAGTATCTCTGAACATGGAGTTCGTTGCATTTCAATGGAGCAGTTGCAGCTTTGCTTTGTGTGGAATTCTCATAAAGCTCAATTTCAACACAGTGCGTTTTATGGCAAATATGCTCAGTGTTACGAAATAGGGTTTTCGTGCGAAACGGGTCTAATTGTGATGGTGTGTGAGATTAGTGTCGTGAGTGGAGTTGGTCTCACACAAGAAACTCCCTGCCCATTGATGTTGAGTAAAAGCCTCATCCACATGCTGTGTTGTGTCCCTATAGCGAACATGTATTTAAAGCTGAAGTTGAAGGAAGAGACCTGCATTTCAAGGCTAGCTGAAAATTGCCTTGGCGATGGAAGTATCTCTGAACGTGGAGTTCGTTGCATTTCAATGGAGCAGTTACAGCTTTGCTTTTTGTGGAATTCTCATAAAGCTCAATTTCAAAACAGTGCGTTTTATGGCAAATACGCACAGAGTTACAAAGCAGGGTTTTCGTGCGAAACGGGCCTAATGGTGTAAGTGTGTGAGGTTAGCGACTTGAGTGGAGTAGGTCTCACACAAGAAACATTGTGCCCTTTCGTGTTGAGTGAACGCCTCATCCACATGCTGTGCTGTGTCCCTATAGCTAACATGTACTTGGTGCTGGAGCTGATGCCAGAGCCTTGCATTTGAAGGCTAGCTGAAAATTGCCTTGGCGATGAAGGTATCTCTGAACGTGGAGTTCATTGCATTTCAATGGAGCAGTTACTGCTTTGCTTTGTTTGGAATCTTATAAAGCTCAATTTCAACACAGTGCATTTTATTCCAAATACGCACAGAGTTACAAAGCAGGGTTTTCGTGCGAAACGGGTCTAATGGTGCAAGTGTGTGAGGTTAGTGACTTGAGTGGAGTTGGTCTCACACAAGAAACTCTCTGCCCATTGATGTTGAGTAAAAGCCTCATCCACATGCTGTGTTGTGTCCCTATAGTTAACATGTACTTGGTGCTGGAGCGGATGCCAGAGCCTTGCATTTCAAGGCTAGCTGAAAATTGCCTTGGCGATGAAGGTATCTCTGAACGTGGAGTTCATTGCATTTCAATGGAGCAGTTACTGCTTTGCTTTGTCTGGAATCTTATAAAGCTCAATTTCAACACAGTGCGTTTTATGGCAAATATGCTCAGTGTTACGAAATAGGGTTTTCGTGCGAAACGGGTCTAATGGTGATGGTGTGTGAGGTTAGTGACCTGAGTGGAGTTGGTCTCACACAAGAAACTCTCTGCCCATTGATGTTGAGTAAAAGCCTCATCCACATGCTGTTTAGTCCGTATAGCAAACATGTATTTAAAGCCGAAGTTGATGTAAGAGCCTTCCATTTCAAAGCTAACTGAAAATTGCCGTGGTGATGAAGTGCTCTCTGAACGTGGAGTTGGTTGCACTTCAATGGAGCAGTTACAGCTTTGCTTTGTGGTGTTTATGCAATAAACCAGTTTTCACTGCAATGCGTTCTATGACCATTACACACACTGTGACGAAACTGTTTTTTCGTGCGAAACGGGTGTAATGGTGATGGTGTGTGAGGTTAGTGACCTGAGTGGAGTTGGTCACACACAAGAAACATTGGGCCTTTCGTGTTGAATAAAGCCTCTTCCACATGCTGTGTTGTGTCCCTATAGCTAACATGTACTTGGTGCTGGAGCTGATGCCAGAGCCTTGCATTTCAAGACTAGCTGAAAATTGCCTTGGCGATGAAGGTATCTCTAAACGTGGAGTTCGTTGCATTTCAATGGAGCAGTTACAGCTTTGCTTTGTTTGGAATCTTATAAAGCTCAATTTCAACACAGTGCGTTTTATGGCAAATATGCTCTTTGTTATGAAATAGGGTTTTCGTGCGAAACGGGTCTAATGGTGTAAGTGTGTGAGATTAGTGACCTGAGTGGAGTTGGTCTCACACAAGAAACTCTCTGCCCATTGATGTTGAGTAAAAGCCTCATCCACATGCTGTGTTGTGTCCCTATAGCTACCATGTATTTAAAGCTGAAGTTGATGGAAGAGACCTGCATTTGAAGGCTAGCTGAGAATTGCCTTGGCGATGAAGGTATCTCTGAACGTGGAGTTCATTGCATTTCAATGGAGCAGTTGCAGCTTTGCTTTGTGTGGAATTCTCATAAAGCTCAATTTCAACACAGTGCGTTTTATGACAAATATGCACAGTGTTACGAAACAGGGTTTTCGTGCGAAACGGGTCTAATGGTGATGGTGTGTGAGGTTAGTGACCTGAGTGGAGTTGGTCTCACACAAGAAACTCTCTGCACATTGATGTTGAGTAAAAGCCTCATCCACATGCTGTTTAGTCCATATAGCGAACATGTATTTAAAGCCGAAGTTGATGTAAGAGGGTTCAATTTCAAAGCTAACTGAAAATTGCCGTGGTGATGAAGTGCTCTCTGAACGTGGAGTTCATTGCATTTCAATGGAGCAGTTACTGCTTTGCTTTGTCTGGAATCGTATAAAGCTCAATTTTCACACAGTGCGTTTTATGGCAAATACGCTCAGAGTTACAAAGCAGGGTTTTCGTGCTAAACGGGTCTAATGGTGATGGTGTGTGAGATTAGTGTCGTGAGTGGAGTTGGTCTCACACAAGAAACTCTCTGCCCATTGATGTTGAGTAAAAGCCTCATCTACATGCTGTGTTGTGTCCCTATAGCTACCATGTATTTAAAGCTGAAGTTGAAGGAGGAGACCTGCATTTCAAGGCTAGCTGAAAATTGCCTTGGCGATGAAGGTATCTCTGAACGTGGAGTTCATTGCATTTCAATGGAGCAGTTACTGCTTTGCTTTGTCTGGAATCGTATAAAGCTCAATTTTCACGCAGTGCGTTTTATGGCAAATACGCACAGAGTTACAAAGCAGGGTTTTCGTGCGAAACGTGTCTAATGATGTAAGTGTGTGAGGTTAGTGATTTGAGTGGAGTTGGTCTCACGCAAGAAACATTGTGCCCTTTCGTGTTGAAGAAAAGCTACATTCACATGCTGTGCCCTGTCCCTATAGCTCACATGTACTTGGTGCTGGAGCTGATGCCAGAGCCTTGCATTTCAAGGCTAACTGAAAATTGCCTTTGCGATGGAAGTATCTCTGAACATGGATTTCGTTGCATTTCAATGGAGCAGTTGCAGCTCTGCTTTGTCTGGAATTCTCATAAAGCTCAATTTCAACACAGTGCGTTTTATGGTAAATATGCTCAGTGTTACGAAATAGGGTTTTCGTGCGAAACGGGTCTAATGGTGATGGTGTGTGAGATTAGTGTCGTGAGTGGAGTTGGTCTCACACAAGAAACTCTCTGCCCATTGATGTTGAGTAAAAGCCTCATCCACATGCTGTGTTGTGTCCCTATAGCTAACATGTATTTAAAGCTGAAGTTGAAGGAAGAGACCTGCATTTCAAGGCTAGCTGAAAATTGCCTTGGCGATGGAAGTATCTCTGAACATGGAGTTCGTTGCATTTCAATGGAGCAGTTGCAGCTTTGCTTTGTGTGGAATTCTCATAAAGCTCAATTTCAAAACAGTGCGTTGTATGACAAATATGCACAGTGTTACGAAACAGGGTTTTCGTGCGAAACGGGTCTAATGGTGATGGTGTGTGAGGTTAGTGACCTGAGTGGAGTTGGTCTCACACAAGAAACTCTCTGCCCATTGATGTTGAGTAAAAGCCTCATCCACATGCTGTTTAGTCCATATAGCGAACATGTATTTAAAGCTGAAGTTGATGTAAGAGCCTTCCATTTCAAAGCTAACTGAAAATTGCCGTGGTGATGAAGTGCTCTCTGAACGTGGAGTTGGTTGCACTTCAATGGAGCAGTTACAGCTTTGCTTTGTGGTGTTTATGCAATAAACCAGGTTTCACTGCAATGCGTTCTATGACCATTACACACACTGTGACGAAACTGTTTTTTCGTGCGAAACGGGTGTAATGGTGATGGTGTGTGAGGTTAGTGACCTGAGTGGAGTTGCTCACACACAAGAAACATTGTGCCCTTTTGTGTTGAATAAAGCCTCATCCACATGCTGTGTTGTGTCCCTATAGCTAACATGTACTTGGTGCTGGAGCTGATGCCAGAGCCTTGCATTTCAAGGCTAGCTGAAAATTGCCTTGGCGATGAAGGTATCTCTGGACGTGGAGTTCGTTGCATTTCAATGGAGCAGTTACAGCTTTGCTTTGTCTGGAATTCTCATAAAGCTCAATTTCAACACAGTGCGTTTTATGCCAAATACGCACAGTGTTACGAAACAGGGTTTTCGTGCGAAACGGGTCTAATGGTGTAAGTGTGTGAGGTTGGAGACTTGAGTGGAGTTGGTCTCACACAAGAAACATTGTGCCTTTCGTGTTGAGTAACAGCCTCATCCACATGCTGTGCTGTGTCCCTATAGCTACCATGTACTTGGTGCTGGAGCAGATGCCAGAGCCTTGCATTTCAAGGCTAGCTGAAAATTGCCTTGGCGATGGAAGTATCTCTGAACATGGATTTCGTTGCATTTCAATGGAGCAGTTATAGCTTTGCTTTGTCTGGAATTCTCATAAAGCTCAATTTCAAAACAGTGCGTTTTATGACAAATATGCACAGTGTGACCAAACAGGGTTTTCGTGCGACACGGGTCTAATGGTGTAAGTGTGTGAGGTTGGAGACTTGAGTGGAGTTGGTCTCTCACAAGAAACATTGTGCCTTTCGTGTTGAGTAACAGCCTCATCCACATGCTGTGCTGTGTCCCTATAGCTACCATGTACTTGGTGCTGGAGCAGATGCCAGAGCCTTGCATTTCAAGGCTAGCTGAAAATTGCCTTGGCGATGGAAGTATCTCTGAACATGGATTTCGTTGCATTTCAATGGAGCAGTTACTGCTTTGCTTTGTCTGGAATTCTCATAAAGCTCAATTTCAAAACAGTGCGTTTTATGGCAAATATGCACAGTGTGACCAAACAGGGTTTTCGTGCGAAACGGGTCTAATGGTGTAAGTGTGTGAGGTTAGCGACTTGAGTGGAGTTGGTCTCTCACAAGAAACATTGTGCCCTTTCGTGTTGAGTGAACTCCTCATCCACATGCTGTGTTGTGTCCCTATAGCTACCATGTACTTGGTCCTGGAGCTGATGCCATTGCCTTGCATTTCAAGGCTAGCTGAAAATTGCCTTGGCGATGGAAGTATCTCTGAACGTGGAGTTCGTTGCATTTCAATGGAGCAGTTGCAGCTTTGCTTTGTGTGGAATTCTCATAAAGCTCAATTTCAACACAGTGCGTTTTATGGCAAATATGCTCAGTGTTACGAAACAGGGTTTTCGTGCGAAACGGGTCTAATGGTGATGGTGTGTGAGGTTAGTGACCTGAGTGGAGTTGGTCTCACACAAGAAACTCTCTGCCCATTGATGTTGAGTAAAAGCCTCATCCACATGCTGCGTTGTGTCCGTATAACTACCTTATATTTAAAGCTGAAGTTGAAGGAAGAGACCTGCCTTTCAAGGCTAGCTGAAAATTGCCTTGGCGATGAAGGTATCTCTGAACGTGGAGTTCATTGCATTTCAATGGAGCAGTTACTGCTTTGCTTTGTCTGTAATCTTATAAAGCTCAATTTCAACACAGTGCGTTTTATGCCAAATACGCACAGAGTTACAAAGCAGGGTTTACGTGCGAAACGGGTCTAAAGGTGTAAGTGTATGAGATTAGTGTCGTGAGTGGAGTTGGTCTCACACAAGAAACATTGTGCCATTTAGTGTTGAGTAAAAGCCTCATCCACATGCTGCGTTGTGTCCGTATAACTACCTTATATTTAAAGCTGAAGTTGAAGGAAGAGACCTGCCTTTCAAGGCTAGCTGAAAATTGCCTTGGCGATGAAGGTATCTCTGAACGTGGAGTTCATTGCATTTCAATGGAGCAGTTACTGCTTTGCTTTGTTTGGAATCTTATAAAGCTCAATTTCAACACAGTGTGTTTTATGGCAAATATGCACAGTGTGACCAAACAGGGTTTTCGTGCGCAACGGGTCTAATGGTGATGGTGTGTGAGGTTAGTGACCTGAGTGGAGTTGGTCTCACACAAGAAACTCTCTGCACATTGATGTTGAGTAAAAGCCTCATCCACATGCTGTTTAGTCCGTATAGCTACCATGTACTTGGTCCTGGAGCTGATGCCATTGCCTTGCATTTCAAGGGTAGCTGAAAATTGCCTTGGCGATGGAAGTATCTCTGAACGTGGAGTTCGTTGCATTTCAATGGAGCAGTTGCAGCTTTGCTTTGTGTGGAATTCTCATAAAGCTCAATTTCAACACAGTGCGTTTTATGGCAAATATGCTCAGTGTTACGAAACAGGGTTTTCGTGCGCAACGGGTCTAATGGTGATGGTGTGTGAGGTTAGTGACCTGAGTGGAGTTGGTCTCACACAAGAAACTTTCTGCCCATTGATGTTGAGTAAAAGCCTCATCCACATGCTGTTTAGTCCGTATAGCAAACATGTATTTAAAGCCGAAGTTGATGTAAGAGCCTTCCATTTCAAAGCTAACTGAAAATTGCCTTGGTGATGAAGTGTTCTCTGAACGTGGAGTTGGTTGCACTTCAATGGAGCAGTTACAGCTTTGCTTTGTGGTGTATACGCAATAAACCAGTTTTCACTGCAATGCGTTCTATGACCATTACACACACTGTGACGAAACAGTTTTTTCGTGCGAGACGGGTGTAATGGTGATGGTGTGTGAGGTTAGTGACCTGAGTGGAGTTGGTCTCACACAAGAAACTCTCTGCCCATTGATGTTGAGTAAAAGCCTCATCCACATGCTGTGTTGTGTCCGTATAGCTACCATGTATTTAAAGCTGAAGTTGAAGGAAGAGACCTGCATTTCAAGGCTAGCTGAAAATTGCCTTGGCGATGAAGGTATCTCTGAACGTGGAGTTCATTGTATTTCAATGGAGCAGTTATAGCTTTGCTTTGTCTGTAATTCTCATAAAGCTCAAATTCAAAAGAGTGCGTTTTATGACAAATATGCACAGTGTGACCAAAGGGTTTTCGTGCGAAACGGGTCTAATGGTGATGGTGTGTGAGGTTAGTGACCTGAGTGGAGTTGGTCTCACACAAGAAACTCTCTGCCCATTGATGTTGAGTAAAAGCCTCATCCACATGCTGTTTAGTCTGTATAGCAAACATGTATTTAAAGCCGAAGTTGATGTAAGAGCCTTCCATTTCAAAGCTAACTGAAAATTGCCTTGGTGATGAAGTGTTCTCTGAACGTGGAGTTGGTTGCACTTCAATGGAGCAGTTACAGCTTTGCTTTGTGGTGTATACGCAATAAACCAGTTTTCACTGCAATGCGTTCTATGACCATTACACACACTGTGACGAAACAGTTTTTTCGTGCGAAACGGGTGTAATGGTGATGGTGTGTGAGGTTAGTGACCTGAGTGGAGTTGGTCTCACACAAGAAACTCTCTGCCCATTGATGTTGAGTAAAAGCCTCATCCACATGCTGTGTTGTGTCCGTATAGCTACCATGTATTTAAAGCTGAAGTTGATGGAAGAGACCTGCATTTCAAGGCTAGCTGAAAATTGCCTTGGCGATGAAGGTATCTCTGAACGTGGAGTTCATTGTATTTCAATGGAGCAGTTACAGCTTTGCTTTGTCTGGAATTCTCATAAAGCTCAAATTCAAAAGAGTGCGTTTTATGACAAATATGCACAGTGTGACCAAAAGGATTTTCGTGCGACACGGGTCTAATGGTGATGGTGTGTGAGGTTAGCGACTTGAGTGGAGTAGGTCTCTCACAAGAAACATTGTGCCTTTCGTGTTGAGTAACAGCCTCATCCACATGCTGTGCTGTGTCCCTATAGCTACCATGTACTTGGTGCTGGAGCTGATGCCAGAGCCTTGCATTTCAAGGCTAGCTGAAAATTGCCTTGGCGATGGAAGTATCTCTGAACATGGAGTTCGTTGCATTTCAATGGAGCAGTTGCAGCTTTGCTTTGTGTGGAATTCTCATAAAGCTCAATTTCAACACAGTGCGTTTTATGGCAAATATGCTCAGTGTTACGAAACAGGGTTTTCGTGCGCAACGGGTCTAATGGTGATGGTGTGTGAGGTTAGTGACCTGAGTGGAGTTGGTCTCACACAAGAAACTCTCTGCCCATTGATGTTGAGTAAAAGCCTCATCCACATGCTGCGTTGTGTCCGTATAACTACCTTATATTTAAAGCTGAAGTTGAAGGAAGAGACCTGCCTTTCAAGGCTAGCTGAAAATTGCCTTGGCGATGAAGGTATCTCTGAACGTGGAGTTCATTGCATTTCAATGGAGCAGTTACTGCTTTGCTTGTCTGGAATCGTATAAAGCTCAATTTTCACACAGTGCGTTTTATGGCAAATACGCACAGAGTTACAAAGCAGGGTTTTCGTGCGAAACGGGTCTAATTGTGATGGTGTGTGAGATTAGTGTCGTGAGTGGAGTTGGTCTCACACAAGAAACTCTCTGCCCATTGATGTTGAGTAAAAGCCTCATCCACATGCTGTGTTGTGTCCGTATAGCTACCATGTATTTAAAGCTGAAGTTGAAGTAAGAGACCTGCATTTCAAGGCTAGCTGAAAATTGCCTTGGCGATGGAAGTATCTCTGAACGTGGAGTTCGTTGCATTTCAATGGAGCAGTTACAGCTTTGCTTTTTGTGGAATTCTCATAAAGCTCAATTTCGACACAGTGCGTTTTATGACAAATATGCACAGTGTGACCAAACAGGGTTTTCCTGCGAAACGGGTCTAATGGTGTAAGTGTGTGAGGTTGGAGACTTGAGTGGAGTTGGTCTCACACAAGAAACATTGTGCCTTTCGTGTTGAGTAACAGCCTCATCCACATGCTGTGCTGTGTCCCTATAGCTACCATGTACTTGGTGCTGGAGCAGATGCCAGAGCCTTGCATTTCAAGGCTAGCTGAAAATTGCCTTGGCGATGGAAGTATCTCTGAACATGGATTTCGTTGCATTTCAATGGAGCAGTTATAGCTTTGCTTTGTCTGGAATTCTCATAAAGCTCAATTTCAAAACAGTGCGTTTTATGACAAATATGCACAGTGTGACCAAACAGGGTTTTCGTGCGATACGGGTCTAATGGTGTAAGTGTGTGAGGTTAGCGACTTGAGTGGAGTTGGTCTCTCACAAGAAACATTGTGCCCTTTTGTGTTGAATAAAGCCTCATCCACATGCTGTGTTGTGTCCCTATAGCTAACATGTACTTGGTCCTGGAGCTGATGCCATTGCCTTGCATTTCAAGGCTAGCTGAAAATTGCCTTGGCGATGGAAGTATCTCTGAACGTGGTTTTCGTTGCATTTCAATGGAGCAGTTGCAGCTTTGCTTTGTGTGGAATTCTCATAAAGCTCAATTTCAACACAGTGCGTTTTATGGCAAATATGCTCAGTGTTACGAAACAGGGTTTTCGTGCGAAACGGGTCTAATGGTGATGGTGTGTGAGGTTAGTGACCTGAGTGGAGTTGGTCTCACACAAGAAACTTTCTGCCCATTGATGTTGAGTAAAAGCCTCATCCACATGCTGTTTAGTCCGTATAGCAAACATGTATTTAAAGCCGAAGTTGATGTAAGAGCCTTCCATTTCAAAGCTAACTGAAAATTGCCTTGGTGATGAAGTGTTCTCTGAACGTGGAGTTGGTTGCACTTCAATGGAGCAGTTACAGCTTTGCTTTGTGGTGTATACGCAATAAACCAGTTTTCACTGCAATGCGTTCTATGACCATTACACACACTGTGACGAAACAGTTTTTTCGTGCGAAACGGGTGTAATGGTGATGGTGTGTGAGGTTAGTGACCTGAGTGGAGTTGGTCTCACACAAGAAACTCTCTGCCCATTGATGTTGAGTAAAAGCCTCATCCACATGCTGTGTTGTGTCCGTATAGCTACCATGTATTTAAAGCTGAAGTTGATGGAAGAGACCTGCATTTCAAGGCTAGCTGAAAATTGCCTTGGCGATGAAGGTATCTCTGAACGTGGAGTTCATTGTATTTCAATGGAGCAGTTACAGCTTTGCTTTGTCTGGAATTCTCATAAAGCTCAAATTCAAAAGAGTGCGTTTTATGACAAATATGCACAGTGTGACCAAAGGGTTTTCGTGCGAAACGGGTCTAATGGTGATGGTGTGTGAGGTTAGAGACTTGAGTGGAGTAGGTCTCTCACAAGAAACATTGTGCCTTTCCTGTTGAGTAACAGCCTCATCCACATGCTGTGCTGTGTCCCTATAGCTAACATGTACTTGGTGCTGGAGCAGATGCCAGAGCCTTGCATTTCAAGGCTAGCTGAAAATTGCCTTGGCGATGGAAGTATCTCTGAACGTGGAGTTCGTTGCATTTCAATGGAGCAGTTGCAGCTTTGCTTTGTGTGGAATTCTCATAAAGCTCAATTTCAACACAGTGCGTTTTATGGCAAATATGCTCAGTGTTACGAAACAGGGTTTTCGTGCGCAACGGGTCTAATGGTGATGGTGTGTGAGGTTAGTGACCTGAGTGGAGTTGGTCTCACACAAGAAACTCTCTGCCCATTGATGTTGAGTAAAAGCCTCATCCACATGCTGCGTTGTGTCCGTATAACTACCTTATATTTAAAGCTGAAGTTGAAGGAAGAGACCTGCCTTTCAAGGCTAGCTGAAAATTGCCTTGGCGATGAAGGTATCTCTGAACGTGGAGTTCATTGCATTTCAATGGAGCAGTTACTGCTTTGCTTTGTCTGGAATTCTCATAAAGCTCAATTTCAACACAGTGCGTTTTATGACAAATATGCACAGTGTGACCAAACAGGGTTTTTGTGCGAAACGGGTCTAATGGTGTAAGTGTGTGAGGTTAGAGACCTGAGTGGAGTTGGTCTCACACAAGAAACATTGTGCCCTTTCGTGTTGAGTGAACGCCTCATCCACATGCTGTGTTGTGTCCCTATAGCTAACATGTACTTGGTGCTGGAGCTGATGCCAGAGCCTTGCATTTCAAGGCTAGCTGAAAATTGCCTTGGCGATGGAAGTATAACTGAACATGGATTTCGTTGCATTTCAATGGAGCAGTTACAGCTTTGCTTTGTGTGGAATTCTCATAAAGCTCAATTTCAACACAGTGCGTTTTATGCTAAATATGCTCAGTGTTACGAAACAGGGTTTTCGTGCGAAACGGGTCTAATGGTGATGGTGTGTGAGGTTAGTGACCTGAGTGGAGTTGGTCTCACACAAGAAACTCTCTGCACATTGATGTTGAGTAAAGGCCTCATCCACATGCTGCATTTAGTCCGTATAGCGAACATGTATTTAAAGCCGAAGTTGATGTAAGAGCTTTCCATTTCAAAGCTAACTGAAAATTGCCTTGGTGATGAAGTGCTCTCTGAACGTGGAGTTGGTTGCACTTCAATGGAGCAGTTACATCTTTCCTTTGTGGTGTATTCGCAATAAACCAGTTTTCACTGCAATGCGTTCTATGACCATTACACACACTGTGACAAAACTGTTTTTTCGTGCGAACCGGGTGTAATGGTGATGGTGTGTGAGGTTAGTGACCTGAGTGGAGTTGGTCACACACAAGAAACATTGTGCCCTTTTGTGTTGAATAAAGCCTCATCCACATGCTGTGTTGTGTCCCTATAGTTAACATGTACTTGGTGCTGGAGCTGATGCCAGAGCCTTGCATTTCAAGGCTAGCTGAAAATTGCCTTGGCGATGAAGGTATCTCTGAACGTGGAGTTCGTTGCATTTCAATGGAGCAGTTGCAGCTTTGCTTTTTGTGGAATTCTCATAAAGCTCAATTTCAACACAGTGCGTTTTATGGCAAATATGCTCAGTGTTACGAAACAGGGTTTTCGTGCGCAACTGGTCTAATGGTGATGGTGTGTGAGGTTAGTGACCTGAGTGGAGTTGGTCTCACACAAGAAACTCTCTGCCCATGGATGTTGAGTAAAGGCCTCATCCACATGCTGTTTAGTCTGTATAGCAAACATGTATTTAAAGCCGAAGTTGATGTAAGAGACCTGCATTTCAAAGCTATCTGAAAATTGCCTTGGTGATGAAGTGTTCTCTGAACGTGGAGTTGGTTGCACTTCAATGGAGCAGTTACTGCTTTGCTTTGTGGTGTATACGCAATAAACCGGTTTTCACTGCAATGCGTTCTATGACCATTACACACACTGTGACGAAACAGTTTTTTCGTGCGAAACGGGTGTAATGGTGATGGTGTGTGAGGTTAGTGACCTGAGTGGAGTTGGTTACACACAAGAAACATTGTGCCATTTTGTGTTGAATAAAGCCTCATCCACATGCTGTGTTGTGTCCGTATAGCTACCATGTATTTAAAGCTGAAGTTGATGGAAGAGACCTGCATTTCAAGGCTAGCTGAAAATTGCCTTGGCGATGAAGGTATCTCTGAACGTAGAGTTCGTTGCATTTCAATGGAGCAGTTGCAGCTTTGCTTTTTCTGGAATTCTCATAAAGCTCAATTTCAACACAGTGCTTTTTATGCCAAATACGCACAGAGTTACAAAGCAGGGTTTTCGTGCGAAACGGGTCTAATGGTGATGGTGTGTGAGATTAGTGTCGTGAGTGGAGTTGGTCTCACACAAGAAACTCTCTGCCCATTGATGTTGAATAAAAGCCTCATCCACATGCTGTGTTGTGTCCGTATAGCTACCATGTATTTAAAGCTGAAGTTGATGGAGGAGACCTGCATTTCAAGGCTAGCTGAAAATTGCCTTGGCGATGAAGGTATCTCTGAACGTGGAGTTCGTTGCATTTCAATGGAGCAGTTACAGCTTTGTTTTTTGTGGAATTCTCATAAAGCTCAATTTCGACACAGTGCGTTTTATGACAAATATGCACAGTGTGACCAAAAGGGTTTTCGTGCGAAACGGGTCTAATGGTGATGGTGTGTGAGGTTAGCGACTTGAGTGGAGTTGGTCTCACACAAGAAACATTGTACCCTTTCGTTTTGAGTAAACGCCTCATCCACATGCTGTGCTGTGTCCCTATAGCTAACATGTACTTGGTCCTGGAGCTGATGCCAGAGCCTTGCATTTCAAGGCTAGCTGAAAATTGCCTTGGCGATGGAAGTATCTCTGAACATGGAGTTCGTTGCATTTCAATGGAGCAGTTGCAGCTTTGCTTTGTGTGGAATTCTCATAAAGCTCAATTTCAAAACAGTGCGTTTTATGACAAATATGCACAGTGTTACGAAACAGGGTTTTCGTGCGAAACTGGTCTAATGGTGATGGTGTGTGAGGTTAGTGTCGTGAGTGGAGTTGGTCTCACACAAGAAACTCTCTGCCCATTGATGTTGAGTACAAGCGTCATCCACATGCTGTGTTGTGTCCGTATAGCTACCATGTATTTAAAGCTGAAGTTGATGGAAGAGACCTGCATTTCAAGGCTAGCTGAAAATTGCCTTGGCGATGAAGGTATCTCTGAACGTGGAGTTCATTGCATTTCAAAGGAGCAGTTACTGCTTTGCTTTGTCTGTAATCTTATAAAGCTCAATTTCAACACAGTGCGTTTTATGCCAAATACGCACAGAGTTACAAAGCAGGGTTTACGTGCGAAACGGGTCTAAAGGTGTAAGTGTATGAGATTAGTGTCGTGAGTGGAGTTGGTCTCACACAAGAAACATTGTGCCATTTAGTGTTGAGTAAAAGCCTCATCCACATGCTGTTTTGTGTCCCTATAGCTACCATGTACTTTGTGCTGGAGCTGATGCCAGAGCCTTGCATTTCAAGGCTAACTGAAAATTGCATTGGCGATGAAGGTATCTCTGAACGTGGAGTTCATTGCATTTCAATGGAGCAGTTACTGCTTTGCTTGTCTGGAATCGTATAAAGCTCAATTTTCACACAGTGCGTTTTATGGCAAATACGCACAGAGTTACAAAGCAGGGTTTTCGTGCGAAACGGGTCTAATTGTGATGGTGTGTGAGATTAGTGTCGTGAGTGGAGTTGGTCTCACACAAGAAACTCTCTGCCCATTGATGTTGAGTAAAAGCCTCATTCACATGCTGTGTTGTGTCCGTATAGCTACCATGTATTTAAAGCTGAAGTTGAAGGAAGAGACCTGCATTTCAAGGCTAACTGAAAATTGCCTTGGCGATGGAAGTATCTCTGAACGTGGAGTTCGTTGCATTTCAATGGAGCAGTTACAGCTTTGCTTTTTGTGGAATTCTCATAAAGCTCAATTTCGACACAGTGCGTTTTATGACAAATATGCACAGTGTTACGAAACAGGGTTTTCGTGCGAAACCGGGTGTAATGGTGATGGTGTGTGAGGTTAGTGTCGTGAGTGGAGTTGGTCTCACACAAGAAACTCTCTGCCCATTGATGTTGAGTACAAGCCTCATCCACATGCTGTGTTGTGTCCGTATAGCTACCATGTATTTAAAGCTGAAGTTGATGGAAGAGACCTGCATTTCAAGGCTAGCTGAAAATTGCCTTGGCGATGAAGGTATCTCTGAACGTGGAGTTCATTGCATTTTAATGGAGCAGTTACTGCTTTGCTTTGTCTGTAATCTTATAAAGCTCAATTTCAACACAGTGCGTTTTATGCCAAATACGCACAGAGTTACAAAGCAGGGTTTACGTGCGAAACGGGTCTAAAGGTGTAAGTGTATGAGATTAGTGTTGTGAGTGGAGTTGGTCTCACACAAGAAACATTGTGCCATTTAGTGTTGAGTAAAAGCCTCATCCACATGCTGTTTTGAGTCCCTATAGCTACCATGTACTTTGTGCTGGAGCTGATGCCAGAGCCTTGCATTTGAAGGCTAACTGAAAATTGCCTTGGCGATGAAGGTATCTCTGAACGTGGAGTTCATTGCATTTCAATGGAGCAGTTACTGCTTTGCTTGTCTGGAATCGTATAAAGCTCAATTTTCACACAGTGCGTTTTATGGCAAATACGCACAGAGTTACAAAGCAGGGTTTTCGTGCGAAACGGGTCTAATTGTGATGGTGTGTGAGAATAGTGTCGTGAGTGGAGTTGGTCTCACACAAGAAACTCTCTGCCCATTGATGTTGAGTAAAAGCCTCATCCACATGCTGTGTTGTGTCCGTATAGCTACCATGTATTTAAAGCTGTAGTTGAAGGAAGAGACCTGCATTTCAAGGCTAGCTGAAAATTGCCTTGGCGATGGAAGTATCTCTGAACGTGGAGTTCGTTGCATTTCAATGGAGCAGTTACAGCTTTGCTTTGTCTGGAATTCTCATAAAGCTCAATTTCAAAACAATGCGTTTTATGACAAATATGCACAGTGTGACCAAACAGGTTTTTCGTGCGAAACGGGTCTAATGGTGTAAGTGTGTGAGGTTAGCGACTTGAGTGGAGTTGGTCTCACACAAGAAACATTGTGCCCTTTCGTGTTGAGTGAACGCCTCATCCACATGCTGTGCTGTGCTGTGTCCCTATAGCTAACATGTACTTGGTGCTGGAGCTGATGCCAGAGCCTTGCATTTCAAGGCTAGCTGAAAATTGCCTTGGCGATGGAAGTATCTCTGAATGTGGAGTTCGTTGCATTTCAATGGAGCAGTTGTAGCTTTGCTTTGTGTAGAATTCTCATAAAATTCAATTTCAACACAGTGCGTTTTATGGCAAATATGCTCAGTGTTACAAAACAGGGTTTTCGTGCGCAACGGGTCTAATGGTGATGGTGTGTGAGGTTAGTGACCTGAGTGGAGTTGGTCTCACACAAGAAACTCTCTGCACATTGATGTTGAGTAAAAGCCTCATCCACATGCTGTTTAGTCCGTATAGCTACCATGTACTTGGTCCTGGAGCTGATGCCATTGCCTTGCATTTCAAGGCTAGCTGAAAATTGCCTTGGCGATGGAAGTATCTCTGAACGTGGAGTTCGTTGCATTTCAATGGAGCAGTTGCAGCTTTGCTTTGTGTGGAATTCTCATAAAGCTCAATTTCAACACAGTGCGTTTTATGGCAAATATGCTCAGTGTTACGAAACAGGGTTTTCGTGCGCAACGGGTCTAATGGTGATGGTGTGTGAGGTTAGTGACCTGAGTGGAGTTGGTCTCACACAAGAAACTTTCTGCCCATTGATGTTGAGTAAAAGCCTCATCCACATGCTGTTTAGTCCGTATAGCAAACATGTATTTAAAGCCGAAGTTGATGTAAGAGCCTTCCATTTCAAAGCTAACTGAAAATTGCCTTGGTGATGAAGTGTTCTCTGAACGTGGAGTTGGTTGCACTTCAATGGAGCAGTTACAGCTTTGCTTTGTGGTGTATACGCAATAAACCAGTTTTCACTGCAATGCGTTCTATGACCATTACACACACTGTGACGAAACAGTTTTTTCGTGCGAGACGGGTGTAATGGTGATGGTGTGTGAGGTTAGTGACCTGAGTGGAGTTGGTCTCACACAAGAAACTCTCTGCCCATTGATGTTGAGTAAAAGCCTCATCCACATGCTGTGTTGTGTCCGTATAGCTACCATGTATTTAAAGCTGAAGTTGAAGGAAGAGACCTGCATTTCAAGGCTAGCTGAAAATTGCCTTGGCGATGAAGGTATCTCTGAACGTGGAGTTCATTGTATTTCAATGGAGCAGTTATAGGTTTGCTTTGTCTGTAATTCTCATAAAGCTCAAATTCAAAAGAGTGCGTTTTATGACAAATATGCACAGTGTGACCAAAGGGTTTTCGTGCGAAACGGGTCTAATGGTGATGGTGTGTGAGGTTAGCGACTTGAGTGGAGTAGGTCTCTCACAAGAAACATTGTGCCTTTCCTGTTGAGTAACAGCCTCATCCACATGCTGTGCTGTGTTCCTATAGCTAACATGTACTTGGTGCTGGAGCAGATGCCAGAGCCTTGCATTTCAAGGCTAGCTGAAAATTGCCTTGGCGATGGAAGTATCTCTGAACATGGAGTTCGTTGCATTTCAATGGAGCAGTTGCAGCTTTGCTTTGTGTGGAATTCTCATAAAGCTCAATTTCAACACAGTGCGTTTTATGGCAAATATGCTCAGTGTTACGAAACAGGGTTTTCGTGCGCAACGGGTCTAATGGTGATGGTGTGTGAGGTTAGTGACCTGAGTGGAGTTGGTCTCACACAAGAAACTCTCTGCCCATTGATGTTGAGTAAAAGCCTCATCCACATGCTGCGTTGTGTCCGTATAGCTACCTTATATTTAAAGCTGAAGTTGAAGGAAGAGACCTGCCTTTCAAGGCTAGCTGAAAATTGCCTTGGCGATGAAGGTATCTCTGAACGTGGAGTTCATTGCATTTCAATGGAGCAGTTACTGCTTTGCTTTGTCTGGAATTCTCATAAAGCTCAATTTCAACACAGTGCGTTTTATGACAAATATGCACAGTGTGACCAAACAGGGTTTTTGTGCGAAACGGGTCTAATGGTGTAAGTGTGTGAGGTTAGAGACCTGAGTGGAGTTGGTCTCACACAAGAAACATTGTGCCCTTTCGTGTTGAGTGAACGCCTCATCCACATGCTGTGTTGTGTCCCTATAGCTAACATGTACTTGGTGCTGGAGCTGATGCCAGAGCCTTGCATTTCAAGGCTAGCTGAAAATTGCCTTGGCGATGGAAGTATAACTGAACATGGATTTCGTTGCATTTCAATGGAGCAGTTACAGCTTTGCTTTGTGTGGAATTCTCATAAAGCTCAATTTCAACACAGTGCGTTTTATGCTAAATATGCTCAGTGTTACGAAACAGGGTTTTCGTGCGAAACGGGTCTAATGGTGTAAGTGTGTGAGGTTAGCGACTTGAGTGGAGTTGGTCTCACACAAGAAACATTGTGCCCTTTCGTGTTGAGTGAACGCCTCATCCACATGCTGTGCTGTGCCCTGTCCCTATAGCTAACATGTACTTGGTGCTGGAGCTGATGCCAGAGCCTTGCATTTCAAGGCTAGCTGAAAATTGCCTTGGCGATGAAGGTATCTCTGAACGTGGAGTTCGTTGCATTTCAATGGAGCAGTTGCAGCTTTGCTTTTTGTGGAATTCTCATAAAGCTCAATTTCAACACAGTGCGTTTTATGGCAAATATGCTCAGTGTTACGAAACAGGGTTTTCGTGCGCAACTGGTCTAATGGTGATGGTGTGTGAGGTTAGTGACCTGAGTGGAGTTGGTCTCACACAAGAAACTCTCTGCCCATGGATGTTGAGTAAAGGCCTCATCCACATGCTGTTTAGTCTGTATAGCAAACATGTATTTAAAGCTGAAGTTGATGTAAGAGACCTGCATTTCAAAGCTATCTGAAAATTGCCTTGGTGATGAAGTGTTCTCTGAACGTGGAGTTGGTTGCACTTCAATGGAGCAGTTACTGCTTTGCTTTGTGGTGTATACGCAATAAACCGGTTTTCACTGCAATGCGTTCTATGACCATTACACACACTGTGACGAAACAGTTTTTTCGTGCGAAACGGGTGTAATGGTGATGGTGTGTGAGGTTAGTGACCTGAGTGGAGTTGGTTACACACAAGAAACATTGTGCCCTTTTGTGTTGAATAAAGCCTCATCCACATGCTGTGTTGTGTCCGTATAGCTACCATGTATTTAAAGCTGAAGTTGAAGGAAGAGACCTGCATTTCAAGGCTAGCTGAAAATTGCCTTGGCGATGAAGGTATCTCTGAACGTAGAGTTCGTTGCATTTCAATGGAGCAGTTGCAGCTTTGCTTTTTCTGGAATTCTCATAAAGCTCAATTTCAACAGAGTGCTTTTTATGCCAAATACGCCCAGAGTTACAAAGCAGGGTTTTCGTGCGAAACGGGTCTAATGGTGATGGTGTGTGAGATTACTGTCGTGAGTGGAGTTGGTCTCACACAAGAAACTCTCTGCCCATTGATGTTGAGTAAAAGCCTCATCCACATGCTGTGTTGTGTCCGTATAGCTACCATGTATTTAAAGCTGAAGTTGATGGAGGAGACCTGCATTTCAAGGCTAGCTGAAAATTGCCTTGGCGATGAAGGTATCTCTGAACGTGGAGTTCGTTGCATTTCAATGGAGCAGTTACAGCTTTGTTTTTTGTGGAATTCTCATAAAGCTCAATTTCGACACAGTGCGTTTTATGACAAATATGCACAGTGTGACCAAAAGGGTTTTCGTGCGAAACGGGTCTAATGGTGATGGTGTGTGAGGTTAGCGACTTGAGTGGAGTTGGTCTCACACAAGAAACATTGTACCCTTTCGTTTTGAGTAAACGCCTCATCCACATGCTGTGCTGTGTCCCTATAGCTAACATGTACTTGGTCCTGGAGCTGATGCCAGAGCCTTGCATTTCAAGGCTAGCTGAAAATTGCCTTGGCGATGGAAGTATCCCTGAACATGGAGTTCGTTGCATTTCAATGGAGCAGTTGCAGCTTTGCTTTGTGTGGAATTCTCATAAAGCTCAATTTCAAAACAGTGCGTTTTATGACAAATATGCACAGTGTTACGAAACAGGGTTTTCGTGCGAAACGGGTCTAATGGTGATGGTGTGTGAGGTTAGTGTCGTGAGTGGAGTTGGTCTCACACAAGAAACTCTCTGCCCATTGATGTTGAGTACAAGCCTCATCCACATGCTGTGTTGTGTCCGTATAGCTACCATGTATTTAAAGCTGAAGTTGATGGAAGAGACCTGCATTTCAAGGCTAGCTGAAAATTGCCTTGGCGATGAAGGTATCTCTGAACGTGGAGTTCATTGCATTTCAATGGAGCAGTTACTGCTTTGCTTTGTCTGTAATCTTATAAAGCTCAATTTCAACACAGTGCGTTTTATGCCAAATACGCACAGAGTTACAAAGCAGGGTTTACGTGCGAAACGGGTCTAAAGCTGTAAGTGTATGAGATTAGTGTCGTGAGTGGAGTTGGTCTCACACAAGAAACATTGTGCCATTTAGTGTTGAGTAAAAGCCTCATCCACATGCTGTTTTGTGTCCCTATAGCTACCATGTACTTTGTGCTGGAGCTGATGCCAGAGCCTTGCATTTCAAGGCTAACTGAAAATTGCATTGGCGATGAAGGTATCTCTGAACGTGGAGTTCATTGCATTTCAATGGAGCAGTTACTGCTTTGCTTGTCTGGAATCGTATAAAGCTCAATTTTCACACAGTGCGTTTTATGGCAAATACGCACAGAGTTACAAAGCAGGGTTTTCGTGCGAAACGGGTCTAATTGTGATGGTGTGTGAGATTAGTGTCGTGAGTGGAGTTGGTCTCACACAAGAAACTCTCTGCCCATTGATGTTGAGTAAAAGCCTCATCCACATGCTGTGTTGTGTCCGTATAGCTACCATGTATTTAAAGCTGAAGTTGAAGGAAGAGACCTGCATTTCAAGGCTAACTGAAAATTGCCTTGGCGATGGAAGTATCTCTGAACGTGGAGTTCGTTGCATTTCAATGGAGCAGTTACAGCTTTGCTTTTTGTGGAATTCTCATAAAGCTCAATTTCGACACAGTGCGTTTTATGACAAATATGCACAGTGTGACCAAACAGGGTTTTCGTGCGAAACGGGTCTAATGGTGTAAGTGTGTGAGGTTGGAGACTTGAGTGGAGTTGGTCTCACACAAGAAACATTGTGCCTTTCGTGTTGAGTAACAGCCTCATCCACATGCTGTGCTGTGTCCCTATAGCTACCATGTACTTGGTGCTGGAGCAGATGCCAGAGCCTTGCATTTCAAGGCTAGCTGAAAATTGCCTTGGCGATGGAAGTATCTCTGAACATGGATTTCGTTGCATTTCAATGGAGCAGTTACAGCTTTGCTTTGTCTGGAATTCTCATAAAGCTCAATTTCAAAACAGTGCGTTTTATGACAAATATGCACAGTGTGACCAAACAGGGTTTTCGTGCGATACGGGTCTAATGGTGTAAGTGTGTGAGGTTAGCGACTTGAGTGGAGTTGGTCTCTCACAAGAAACATTGTGCCCTTTTGTGTTGAATAAAGCCTCATCCACATGCTGTGTTGTGTCCCTATAGCTACCATGTACTTGGTCCTGGAGCTGATGCCATTGCCTTGCATTTCAAGGCTAGCTGAAAATTGCCTTGGCGATGGAAGTATCTCTGAACGTGGAGTTCGTTGCATTTCAATGGAGCAGTTGCAGCTTTGCTTTGTGTGGAATTCTCATAAAGCTCAATTTCAACACAGTGCGTTTTATGGCAAATATGCTCAGTGTTACGAAACAGGGTTTTCGTGCGCAACGGGTCTAATGGTGATGGTGTGTGAGGTTAGTGTCGTGAGTGGAGTTGGTCTCACACAAGAAACTTTCTGCCCATTGATGTTGAGTAAAAGCCTCATCCACATGCTGTTTAGTCCGTATAGCAAACATGTATTTAAAGCCGAAGTTGATGTAAGAGCCTTCCATTTCAAAGCTAACTGAAAATTGCCTTGGTGATGAAGTGTTCTCTGAACGTGGAGTTGGTTGCACTTCAATGGAGCAGTTACAGCTTTGCTTTGTGGTGTATACGCAATAAACCAGTTTTCACTGCAATGCGTTCTATGACGATTACACACACTGTGACGAAACAGTTTTTTCGTGCGAAACGGGTGTAATGGTGATGGTGTGTGAGGTTAGTGACCTGAGTGGAGTTGGTCTCACACAAGAAACTCTCTGCCCATTGATGTTGAGTAAAAGCCTCATCCACATGCTGTGCTGTGTCCGTATAGCTACCATGTATTTAAAGCTGAAGTTGATGGAAGAGACCTGCATTTCAAGGCTAGCTGAAAATTGCCTTGGCGATGAAGGTATCTCTGAACGTGGAGTTCATTGTATTTCAATGGAGCAGTTACAGCTTTGCTTTGTCTGGAATTCTCATAAAGCTCAAATTCAAAAGAGTGCGTTTTATGACAAATATGCACAGTGTGACCAAAAGGGTTTTCGTGCGAAACGGGTCTAATGGTGATGGTGTGTGAGGTTAGCGACTTGAGTGGAGTAGGTCTCTCACAAGAAACATTGTGCCTTTCCTGTTGAGTAACAGCCTCATCCACATGCTGTGCTGTGTCCCTATAGCTAACATGTACTTGGTGCTGGAGCAGATGCCAGAGCCTTGCATTTCAAGGCTAGCTGAAAATTGCCTTGGCGATGGAAGTATCTCTGAACATGGAGTTCGTTGCATTTCAATGGAGCAGTTGCAGCTTTGCTTTGTGTGGAATTCTCATAAAGCTCAATTTCAACACAGTGCGTTTTATGGCAAATATGCTCAGTGTTACGAAACAGGGTTTTCGTGCGCAACGGGTCTAATGGTGATGGTGTGTGAGGTTAGTGACCTGAGTGGAGTTGGTCTCACACAAGAAACTCTCTGCACATTGATGTTGAGTAAAGGCCTCATCCACATGCTGTTTAGTCCGTATAGCGAACATGTATTTAAAGCCGAAGTTGATGTAAGAGCTTTCCATTTCAAAGCTAACTGAAAATTGCCTTGGTGATGAAGTGCTCTCTGAACGTGGAGTTGGTTGCACTTCAATGGAGCAGTTACATCTTTCCTTTGTGGTGTATACGCAATAAACCAGTTTTCACTGCAATGCGTTCTATGACCATTACACACACTGTGACAAAACTGTTTTTTCGTGCGAACCGGGTGTAATGGTGATGGTGTGTGAGGTTAGTGACCTGAGTGGAGTTGGTCACACACAAGAAACATTGTGCCCTTTTGTGTTGAATAAAGCCTCATCCACATGCTGTGTTGTGTCCCTATAGTTAACATGTACTTGGTGCTGGAGCTGATGCCAGAGCCTTGCATTTCAAGGCTAGCTGAAAATTGCCTTGGCGATGAAGGTATCTCTGAACGTGGAGTTCGTTGCATTTCAATGGAGCAGTTGCAGCTTTGCTTTGTGTGGAATTCTCATAAAGCTCAATTTCAACACAGTGCGTTTTATGGCAAATATGCTCAGTGTTACGAAACAGGGTTTTCGTGCGCAACGGGTCTAATGGTGATGGTGTGTGAGGTTAGTGACCTGAGTGGAGTTGGTCTCACACAAGAAACTCTCTGCCCATGGATGTTGAGTAAAGGCCTCATCCACATGCTGTTTAGTCTGTATAGCAAACATGTATTTAAAGCCGAAGTTGATGTAAGAGACCTGCATTTCAAAGCTATCTGAAAATTGCCTTGGTGATGAAGTGTTCTCTGAACGTGGAGTTGGTTGCACTTCAATGGAGCAGTTACTGCTTTGCTTTGTGGTGTATACGCAATAAACCAGTTTTCACTGCAATGCGTTCTATGACCATTACACACACTGTGACGAAACAGTTTTTTCTTGCGAAACGGGTGTAATGGTGATGGTGTGTGAGGTTAGTGACCTGAGTGGAGTTGGTTACACACAAGAAACATTGTGCCCTTTTGTGTTGAATAAAGCCTCATCCACATGCTGTGTTGTGTCCGTATAGCTACCATGTATTTAAAGCTGAAGTTGATGGAAGAGACCTGCATTTCAAGGCTAGCTGAAAATTGCCTTGGCGATGAAGGTATCTCTGAACGTGGAGTTCGTTGCATTTCAATGGAGCAGTTACAGCTTTGTTTTTTGTGGAATTCTCATAAAGCTCAATTTCGACACAGTGCGTTTTATGACAAATATGCACAGTGTGACCAAAAGGGTTTTCGTGCGAAACGGGTCTAATGGTGATGGTGTGTGAGGTTAGCGACTTGAGTGGAGTTGGTCTCACACAAGAAACATTGTACCCTTTCGTTTTGAGTAAACGCCTCATCCACATGCTGTGCTGTGTCCCTATAGCTAACATGTACTTGGTCCTGGAGCTGATGCCAGAGCCTTGCATTTCAAGGCTAGCTGAAAATTGCCTTGGCGATGGAAGTATCTCTGAACATGGAGTTCGTTGCATTTCAATGGAGCAGTTACAGCTTTGCTTTGTGTGGAATTCTCATAAAGCTCAATTTCAAAACAGTGCGTTTTATGACAAATATGCACAGTGTTAAGAAACAGGGTTTTCGTGCGAAACGGGTCTAATGGTGATGGTGTGTGAGGTTAGTGACCTGAGTGGAGTTGGTCTCACACAAGAAACTCTCTGCCCATTGATGTTGAGTACAAGCCTCATCCACATGCTGTGTTGTGTCCGTATAGCTACCATGTATTTAAAGCTGAAGTTGATGGAAGAGACCTGCATTTCAAGGCTAGCTGAAAATTGCCTTGGCGATGAAGGTATCTCTGAACGTGGAGTTCATTGCATTTTAATGGAGCAGTTACTGCTTTGCTTTGTCTGTAATCTTATAAAGCTCAATTTCAACACAGTGCGTTTTATGCCAAATACGCACAGAGTTACAAAGCAGGGTTTACGTGCGAAACGGGTCTAAAGGTGTAAGTGTATGAGATTAGTGTTGTTTGTGGAGTTGGTCTCACACAAGAAACATTGTGCCATTTAGTGTTGAGTAAAAGCCTCATCCACATGCTGTTTTGAGTCCCTATAGCTACCATGTACTTTGTGCTGGAGCTGATGCCAGAGCCTTGCATTTCAAGGCTAACTGAAAATTGCCTTGGCGATGAAGGTATCTCTGAACGTGGAGTTCATTGCATTTCAATGGAGCAGTTACTGCTTTGCTTGTCTGGAATCGTATAAAGCTCAATTTTCACACAGTGCGTTTTATGGCAAATACGCACAGAGTTACAAAGCAGGGTTTTCGTGCGAAACGGGTCTAATTGTGATGGTGTGTGAGAATAGTGTCGTGAGTGGAGTTGGTCTCACACAAGAAACTCTCTGCCCATTGATGTTGAGTAAAAGCCTCATCCACATGCTGTGTTGTGTCCGTATAGCTACCATGTATTTAAAGCTGTAGTTGAAGGAAGAGACCTGCATTTCAAGGCTAGCTGAAAATTGCCTTGGCGATGGAAGTATCTCTGAACGTGGAGTTCGTTGCATTTCAATGGAGCAGTTACAGCTTTGCTTTGTCTGGAATTCTCATAAAGCTCAATTTCAAAACAATGCGTTTTATGACAAATATGCACAGTGTGACCAAACAGGTTTTTCGTGCGAAACGGGTCTAATGGTGTAAGTGTGTGAGGTTAGCGACTTGAGTGGAGTTGGTCTCACACAAGAAACATTGTGCCCTTTCGTGTTGAGTGAACGCCTCATCCACATGCTGTGCTGTGCCCTGTCCCTATAGCTAACATGTACTTGGTGCTGGAGCTGATGCCAGAGCCTTGCATTTCAAGGCTAGCTGAAAATTGCCTTGGCGATGGAAGTATCTCTGAATGTGGAGTTCGTTGCATTTCAATGGAGCAGTTGTAGCTTTGCTTTGTGTGGAATTCTCATAAAATTCAATTTCAACACAGTGCGTTTTATGGCAAATATGCTCAGTGTTACGAAACAGGGTTTTCGTGCGCAACGGGTCTAATGGTGATGGTGTGTGAGGTTAGTGACCTGAGTGGAGTTGGTCTCACACAAGAAACTCTCTGCACATTGATGTTGAGTAAAAGCCTCATCCACATGCTGTTTAGTCCGTATAGCGAACATGTACTTGGTCCTGGAGCTGATGCCATTGCCTTGCATTTCAAGGCTAGCTGAAAATTGCCTTGGCGATGGAAGTATCTCTGAACGTGGAGTTCGTTGCATTTCAATGGAGCAGTTGCAGCTTTGCTTTGTGTGGAATTCTCATAAAGCTCAATTTCAACACAGTGCGTTTTATGGCAAATATGCTCAGTGTTACGAAACAGGGTTTTCGTGCGCAACGGGTCTAATGGTGATGGTGTGTGAGGTTAGTGACCTGAGTGGAGTTGGTCTCACACAAGAAACTTTTTGCCCATTGATGTTGAGTAAAAGCCTCATCCACATGCTGTTTAGTCCGTATAGCAAACATGTATTTAAAGCCGAAGTTGATGTAAGAGCCTTCCATTTCAAAGCTAACTGAAAATTGCCTTGGTGATGAAGTGTTCTCTGAACGTGGAGTTGGTTGCACTTCAATGGAGCAGTTACAGCTTTGCTTTGTGGTGTATACGCAATAAACCAGTTTTCACTGCAATGCGTTCTATGACCATTACACACACTGTGACGAAACAGTTTTTTCGTGCGAAACGGGTGTAATGGTGATGGTGTGTGAGGTTAGTGACCTGAGTGGAGTTGGTCTCACACAAGAAACTCTCTGCCCATTGATGTTGAGTAAAAGCCTCATCCACATGCTGTGCTGTGTCCGTATAGCTACCATGTATTTAAAGCTGAAGTTGATGGAAGAGACCTGCATTTCAAGGCTAGCTGAAAATTGCCTTGGCGATGAAGGTATCTCTGAACGTGGAGTTCATTGTATTTCAATGGAGCAGTTACAGCTTTGCTTTGTCTGGAATTCTCATAAAGCTCAAATTCAAAAGAGTGCGTTTTATGACAAATATGCACAGTGTGACCAAAAGGGTTTTCGTGCGAAACGGGTCTAATGGTGATGGTGTGTGAGGTTAGCGACTTGAGTGGAGTAGGTCTCTCACAAGAAACATTGTGCCTTTCCTGTTGAGTAACAGCCTCATCCACATGCTGTGCTGTGTCCCTATAGCTAACATGTACTTGGTGCTGGAGCAGATGCCAGAGCCTTGCATTTCAAGGCTAGCTGAAAATTGCCTTGGCGATGGAAGTATCTCTGAACATGGAGTTCGTTGCATTTCAATGGAGCAGTTGCAGCTTTGCTTTGTGTGGAATTCTCATAAAGCTCAATTTCAACACAGTGCGTTTTATGGCAAATATGCTCAGTGTTACGAAACAGGGTTTTCGTGCGAAACGGGTCTAATGGTGATGGTGTGTGAGGTTAGTGACCTGAGTGGAGTTGGTCTCACACAAGAAACTCTCTGCACATTGATTTTGAGTAAAGGCCTCATCCACATGCTGTTTAGTCCGTATAGCGAACATGTATTTAAAGCCGAAGTTGATGTAAGAGCTTTCCATTTCAAAGCTAACTGAAAATTGCCTTGGTGATGAAGTGTTCTCTGAACGTGGAGTTGGTTGCACTTCAATGGAGCAGTTACAGCTTTGCTTTGTGGTGTATACGCAATAAACCAGTTTTCACTGCAATGCGTTCTATGACCATTACACACACTGTGACGAAACAGTTTTTTCGTGCGAAACGGGTGTAATGGTGATGGTGTGTGAGGTTAGTGACCTGAGTGGAGTTGGTCTCACACAAGAAACTCTCTGCCCATTGATGTTGAGTAAAAGCCTCATCCACATGCTGTGCTGTGTCCGTATAGCTACCATGTATTTAAAGCTGAAGTTGATGGAAGAGACCTGCATTTCAAGGCTAGCTGAAAATTGCCTTGGCGATGAAGGTATCTCTGAACGTGGAGTTCATTGTATTTCAATGGAGCAGTTACAGCTTTGCTTTGTCTGGAATTCTCATAAAGCTCAAATTCAAAAGAGTGCGTTTTATGACAAATATGCACAGTGTGACCAAAAGGGTTTTCGTGCGAAACGGGTCTAATGGTGATGGTGTGTGAGGTTAGCGACTTGAGTGGAGTAGGTCTCTCACAAGAAACATTGTGCCTTTCCTGTTGAGTAACAGCCTCATCCACATGCTGTGCTGTGTCCCTATAGCTAACATGTACTTGGTCCTGGAGCTGATGCCAGAGCCTTGCATTTCAAGGCTAGCTGAAAATTGCCTTGGCGATGGAAGTATCTCTGAACATGGAGTTCGTTGCATTTCAATGGAGCAGTTGCAGCTTTGCTTTGTGTGGAATTCTCATAAAGCTCAATTTCAAAACAGTGCGTTTTATGACAAATATGCACAGTGTTACGAAACAGGGTTTTCGTGCGAAACGGGTCTAATGGTGATGGTGTGTGAGGTTAGTGACCTGAGTGGAGTTGGTCTCACACAAGAAACTCTCTGCCCATTGATGTTGAGTACAAGCCTCATCCACATGCTGTGTTGTGTCCGTATAGCTACCATGTATTTAAAGCTGAAGTTGATGGAAGAGACCTGCATTTCAAGGCTAGCTGAAAATTGCCTTGGCGATGAAGGTATCTCTGAACGTGGAGTTCATTGCATTTTAATGGAGCAGTTACTGCTTTGCTTTGTCTGTAATCTTATAAAGCTCAATTTCAACACAGTGCGTTTTATGCCAAATACGCACAGAGTTACAAAGCAGGGTTTACGTGCGAAACGGGTCTAAAGGTGTAAGTGTATGAGATTAGTGTTGTTTGTGGAGTTGGTCTCACACAAGAAACATTGTGCCATTTAGTGTTGAGTAAAAGCCTCATCCACATGCTGTTTTGAGTCCCTATAGCTACCATGTACTTTGTGCTGGAGCTGATGCCAGAGCCTTGCATTTCAAGGCTAACTGAAAATTGCCTTGGCGATGAAGGTATCTCTGAACGTGGAGTTCATTGCATTTCAATGGAGCAGTTACTGCTTTGCTTGTCTGGAATCGTATAAAGCTCAATTTTCACACAGTGCGTTTTATGGCAAATACGCACAGAGTTACAAAGCAGGGTTTTCGTGCGAAACGGGTCTAATTGTGATGGTGTGTGAGAATAGTGTCGTGAGTGGAGTTGGTCTCACACAAGAAACTCTCTGCCCATTGATGTTGAGTAAAAGCCTCATCCACATGCTGTGTTGTGTCCGTATAGCTACCATGTATTTAAAGCTGTAGTTGAAGGAAGAGACCTGCATTTCAAGGCTAGCTGAAAATTGCCTTGGCGATGGAAGTATCTCTGAACGTGGAGTTCGTTGCATTTCAATGGAGCAGTTACAGCTTTGCTTTGTCTGGAATTCTCATAAAGCTCAATTTCAAAACAATGCGTTTTATGACAAATATGCACAGTGTGACCAAACAGGTTTTTCGTGCGAAACGGGTCTAATGGTGTAAGTGTGTGAGGTTAGCGACTTGAGTGGAGTTGGTCTCACACAAGAAACATTGTGCCCTTTCGTGTTGAGTGAACGCCTCATCCACATGCTGTGCTGTGCCCTGTCCCTATAGCTAACATGTACTTGGTGCTGGAGCTGATGCCAGAGCCTTGCATTTCAAGGCTAGCTGAAAATTGCCTTGGCGATGGAAGTATCTCTGAATGTGGAGTTCGTTGCATTTCAATGGAGCAGTTGTAGCTTTGCTTTGTGTGGAATTCTCATAAAATTCAATTTCAACACAGTGCGTTTTATGGCAAATATGCTCAGTGTTACAAAACAGGGTTTTCGTGCGCAACGGGTCTAATGGTGATGGTGTGTGAGGTTAGTGACCTGAGTGGAGTTGGTCTCACACAAGAAACTCTCTGCACATTGATGTTGAGTAAAAGCCTCATCCACATGCGGTTTAGTCCGTATAGCTACCATGTACTTGGTCCTGGAGCTGATGCCATTGCCTTGCATTTCAAGGCTAGCTGAAAATTGCCTTGGCGATGGAAGTATCTCTGAACATGGAGTTCGTTGCATTTCAATGGAGCAGTTGCAGCTTTGCTTTGTGTGGAATTCTCATAAAGCTCAATTTCAACACAGTGCGTTTTATGGCAAATATGCTCAGTGTTACGAAACAGGGTTTTCGTGCGCAACGGGTCTAATGGTGATGGTGTGTGAGGTTAGTGACCTGAGTGAAGTTGGTCTCACACAAGAAACTTTTTGCCCATTGATGTTGAGTAAAAGCCTCATCCACATGCTGTTTAGTCCGTATAGCAAACATGTATTTAAAGCCGAAGTTGATGTAAGAGCCTTCCATTTCAAAGCTAACTGAAAATTGCCTTGGTGATGAAGTGTTCTCTGAACGTGGAGTTGGTTGCACTTCAATGGAGCAGTTACAGCTTTGCTTTGTGGTGTATACGCAATAAACCAGTTTTCACTGCAATGCGTTCTATGACCATTACACACACTGTGACGAAACAGTTTTTTCGTGCGAAACGGGTGTAATGGTGATGGTGTGTGAGGTTAGTGACCTGAGTGGAGTTGGTCTCACACAAGAAACTCTCTGCCCATTGATGTTGAGTAAAAGCCTCATCCACATGCTGTGCTGTGTCCGTATAGCTACCATGTATTTAAAGCTGAAGTTGATGGAAGAGACCTGCATTTCAAGGCTAGCTGAAAATTGCCTTGGCGATGAAGGTATCTCTGAACGTGGAGTTCATTGTATTTCAATGGAGCAGTTACAGCTTTGCTTTGTCTGGAATTCTCATAAAGCTCAAATTCAAAAGAGTGCGTTTTATGACAAATATGCACAGTGTGACCAAAAGGGTTTTCGTGCGAAACGGGTCTAATGGTGATGGTGTGTGAGGTTAGCGACTTGAGTGGAGTAGGTCTCTCACAAGAAACATTGTGCCTTTCGTGTTGAGTAACAGCCTCATCCACATGCTGTGCTGTGTCCCTATAGCTAACATGTACTTGGTGCTGGAGCAGATGCCAGAGCCTTGCATTTCAAGGCTAGCTGAAAATTGCCTTGGCGATGGAAGTATCTCTGAACATGGAGTTCGTTGCATTTCAATGGAGCAGTTGCAGCTTTGCTTTGTGTGGAATTCTCATAAAGCTCAATTTCAACACAGTGCGTTTTATGGCAAATATGCTCAGTGTTACGAAACAGGGTTTTCGTGCGAAACGGGTCTAATGGTGATGGTGTGTGAGGTTAGTGACCTGAGTGGAGTTGGTCTCACACAAGAAACTCTCTGCACATTGATGTTGAGTAAAGGCCTCATCCACATGCTGTTTAGTCCGTATAGCGAACATGTATTTAAAGCCGAAGTTGATGTAAGAGCTTTCCATTTCAAAGCTAACTGAAAATTGCCTTGGTGATGAAGTGCTCTCTGAACGTGGAGTTGGTTGCACTTCAATGGAGCAGTTACATCTTTCCTTTGTGGTGTATACGCAATAAACCAGTTTTCACTGCAATGCGTTCTATGACCATTACACACACTGTGACAAAACTGTTTTTTCGTGCGAACCGGGTGTAATGGTGATGGTGTGTGAGGTTAGTGACCTGAGTGGAGTTGGTCACACACAAGAAACATTGTGCCCTTTTGTGTTGAATAAAGCCTCATCCACATGCTGTGTTGTGTCCCTATAGTTAACATGTACTTGGTGCTGGAGCTGATGCCAGAGCCTTGCATTTCAAGGCTAGCTGAAAATTGCCTTGGCGATGAAGGTATCTCTGAACGTGGAGTTCGTTGCATTTCAATGGAGCAGTTGCAGCTTTGCTTTTTGTGGAATTCTCATAAAGCTCAATTTCAACACAGTGCGTTTTATGGCAAATATGCTCAGTGTTATGAAACAGGGTTTTCGTGCGCAACGGGTCTAATGGTGATGGTGTGTGAGGTTAGTGACCTGAGTGGAGTTGGTCTCACACAAGAAACTCTCTGCCCATGGATGTTGAGTAAAGGCCTCATCCACATGCTGTTTAGTCTGTATAGCAAACATGTATTTAAAGCCGAAGTTGATGTAAGAGACCTGCATTTCAAAGCTATCTGAAAATTGCCTTGGTGATGAAGTGTTCTCTGAACGTGGAGTTGGTTGCACTTCAATGGAGCAGTTACTGCTTTGCTTTGTGGTGTATACGCAATAAACCAGTTTTCACTGCAATGCGTTCTATGACCATTACACACACTGTGACGAAACAGTTTTTTCTTGCGAAACGGGTGTAATGGTGATGGTGTGTGAGGTTAGTGACCTGAGTGGAGTTGGTTACACACAAGAAACATTGTGCCCTTTTGTGTTGAATAAAGCCTCATCCACATGCTGTGTTGTGTCCGTATAGCTACCATGTATTTAAAGCTGAAGTTGATGGAAGAGACCTGCATTTCAAGGCTAGCTGAAAATTGCCTTGGCGATGAAGGTATCTCTGAACGTGGAGTTCGTTGCACTTCAATGGAGCAGTTACAGCTTTGCTTTTTCTGGAATTCTCATAAAGCTCAATTTCGACACAGTGCGTTTTATGACAAATATGCACAGTGTGACCAAAAGGGTTTTCGTGCGAAACGGGTCTAATGGTGATGGTGTGTGAGGTTAGCGACTTGAGTGGAGTTGGTCTCACACAAGAAACATTGTACCCTTTCGTTTTGAGTAAACGCCTCATCCACATGCTGTGCTGTGTCCCTATAGCTAACATGTACTTGGTCCTGGAGCTGATGCCAGAGCCTTGCATTTCAAGGCTAGCTGAAAATTGCCTTGGCGATGGAAGTATCTCTGAACATGGAGTTCGTTGCATTTCAATGGAGCAGTTGCAGCTTTGCTTTGTGTGGAATTCTCATAAAGCTCAATTTCAAAACAGTGCGTTTTATGACAAATATGCACAGTGTTACGAAACAGGGTTTTCGTGCGAAACGGGTCTAATGGTGATGGTGTGTGAGGTTAGTGACCTGAGTGGAGTTGGTCTCACACAAGAAACTCTCTGCCCATTGATGTTGAGTACAAGCCTCATCCACATGCTGTGTTGTGTCCGTATAGCTACCATGTATTTAAAGCTGAAGTTGATGGAAGAGACCTGCATTTCAAGGCTAGCTGAAAATTGCCTTGGCGATGAAGGTATCTCTGAACGTGGAGTTCATTGCATTTTAATGGAGCAGTTACTGCTTTGCTTTGTCTGTAATCTTATAAAGCTCAATTTCAACACAGTGCGTTTTATGCCAAATACGCACAGAGTTACAAAGCAGGGTTTACGTGCGAAACGGGTCTAAAGGTGTAAGTGTATGAGATTAGTGTTGTGAGTGGAGTTGGTCTCACACAAGAAACATTGTGCCATTTAGTGTTGAGTAAAAGCCTCATCCACATGCTGTTTTGAGTCCCTATAGCTACCATGTACTTTGTGCTGGAGCTGATGCCAGAGCCTTGCATTTCAAGGCTAACTGAAAATTGCCTTGGCGATGAAGGTATCTCTGAACGTGGAGTTCATTGCATTTCAATGGAGCAGTTACTGCTTTGCTTGTCTGGAATCGTATAAAGCTCAATTTTCACACAGTGCGTTTTATGGCAAATACGCACAGAGTTACAAAGCAGGGTTTTCGTGCGAAACGGGTCTAATTGTGATGGTGTGTGAGAATAGTGTCGTGAGTGGAGTTGGTCTCACACAAGAAACTCTCTGCCCATTGATGTTGAGTAAAAGCCTCATCCACATGCTGTGTTGTGTCCGTATAGCTACCATGTATTTAAAGCTGTAGTTGAAGGAAGAGACCTGCATTTCAAGGCTAGCTGAAAATTGCCTTGGCGATGGAAGTATCTCTGAACGTGGAGTTCGTTGCATTTCAATGGAGCAGTTACAGCTTTGCTTTGTCTGGAATTCTCATAAAGCTCAATTTCAAAACAATGCGTTTTATGACAAATATGCACAGTGTGACCAAACAGGTTTTTCGTGCGAAACGGGTCTAATGGTGTAAGTGTGTGAGGTTAGCGACTTGAGTGGAGTTGGTCTCACACAAGAAACATTGTGCCCTTTCGTGTTGAGTGAACGCCTCATCCACATGCTGTGCTGTGCCCTGTCCCTATAGCTAACATGTACTTGGTGCTGGAGCTGATGCCAGAGCCTTGCATTTCAAGGCTAGCTGAAAATTGCCTTGGCGATGGAAGTATCTCTGAATGTGGAGTTCGTTGCATTTCAATGGAGCAGTTGTAGCTTTGCTTTGTGTGGAATTCTCATAAAATTCAATTTCAACACAGTGCGTTTTATGGCAAATATGCTCAGTGTTACGAAACAGGGTTTTCGTGCGCAACGGGTCTAATGGTGATGGTGTGTGAGGTTAGTGACCTGAGTGGAGTTGGTCTCACACAAGAAACTCTCTGCACATTGATGTTGAGTAAAAGCCTCATCCACATGCTGTTTAGTCCGTATAGCGAACATGTACTTGGTCCTGGAGCTGATGCCATTGCCTTGCATTTCAAGGCTAGCTGAAAATTGCCTTGGCGATGGAAGTATCTCTGAACGTGGAGTTCGTTGCATTTCAATGGAGCAGTTGCAGCTTTGCTTTGTGTGGAATTCTCATAAAGCTCAATTTCAACACAGTGCGTTTTATGGCAAATATGCTCAGTGTTACTAAACAGGGTTTTCGTGCGCAACGGGTCTAATGGTGATGGTGTGTGAGGTTAGTGACCTGAGTGGAGTTGGTCTCACACAAGAAACTTTCTGCCCATTGATGTTGAGTAAAAGCCTCATCCACATGCTGTTTAGTCCGTATAGCAAACATGTATTTAAAGCCGAAGTTGATGTAAGAGCCTTCCATTTCAAAGCTAACTGAAAATTGCCTTGGTGATGAAGTGTTCTCTGAACGTGGAGTTGGTTGCACTTCAATGGAGCAGTTACAGCTTTGCTTTGTGGTGTATACGCAATAAACCAGTTTTCACTGCAATGCGTTCTATGACCATTACACACACTGTGACGAAACAGTTTTTTCGTGCGAGACGGGTGTAATGGTGATGGTGTGTGAGGTTAGTGACCTGAGTGGAGTTGGTCTCACACAAGAAACTCTCTGCCCATTGATGTTGAGTAAAAGCCTCATCCACATGCTGTGTTGTGTCCGTATAGCTACCATGTATTTAAAGCTGAAGTTGAAGGAAGAGACCTGCATTTCAAGGCTAGCTGAAAATTGCCTTGGCGATGAAGGTATCTCTGAACGTGGAGTTCATTGTATTTCAATGGAGCAGTTACAGCTTTGCTTTGTCTGGAATTCTCATAAAGCTCAAATTCAAAAGAGTGCGTTTTATGACAAATATGCACAGTGTGACCAAAAGGGTTTTCGTGCGAAACGGGTCTAATGGTGATGGTGTGTGAGGTTAGCGACTTGAGTGGAGTAGGTCTCTCACAAGAAACATTGTGCCTTTCCTGTTGAGTAACAGCCTCATCCACATGCTGTGCTGTGTCCCTATAGCTAACATGTACTTGGTGCTGGAGCAGATGCCAGAGCCTTGCATTTCAAGGCTAGCTGAAAATTGCCTTGGCGATGGAAGTATCTCTGAACATGGAGTTCGTTGCATTTCAATGGAGCAGTTGCAGCTTTGCTTTGTGTGGAATTCTCATAAAGCTCAATTTCAACACAGTGCGTTTTATGGCAAATATGCTCAGTGTTACGAAACAGGGTTTTCGTGCGAAACGGGTCTAATGGTGATGGTGTGTGAGGTTAGTGACCTGAGTGGAGTTGGTCTCACACAAGAAACTCTCTGCACATTGATGTTGAGTAAAGGCCTCATCCACATGCTGTTTAGTCCGTATAGCGAACATGTATTTAAAGCCGAAGTTGATGTAAGAGCTTTCCATTTCAAAGCTAACTGAAAATTGCCTTGGTGATGAAGTGCTCTCTGAACGTGGAGTTGGTTGCACTTCAATGGAGCAGTTACATCTTTCCTTTGTGGTGTATACGCAATAAACCAGTTTTCACTGCAATGCGTTCTATGACCATTACACACACTGTGACAAAACTGTTTTTTCGTGCGAACCGGGTGTAATGGTGATGGTGTGTGAGGTTAGTGACCTGAGTGGAGTTGGTCACACACAAGAAACATTGTGCCCTTTTGTGTTGAATAAAGCCTCATCCACATGCTGTGTTGTGTCCCTATAGTTAACATGTACTTGGTGCTGGAGCTGATGCCAGAGCCTTGCATTTCAAGGCTAGCTGAAAATTGCCTAGGCGATGGAAGTATCTCTGAACATGGAGTTCGTTGCATTTCAATGGAGCAGTTGCAGCTTTGCTTTTTGTGGAATTCTCATAAAGCTCAATTTCAACACAGTGCGTTTTATGGCAAATATGCTCAGTGTTATGAAACAGGGTTTTCGTGCGCAACGGGTCTAATGGTGATGGTGTGTGAGGTTAGTGACCTGAGTGGAGTTGGTCTCACACAAGAAACTCTCTGCCCATGGATGTTGAGTAAAGGCCTCATCCACATGCTGTTTAGTCTGTATAGCAAACATGTATTTAAAGCCGAAGTTGATGTAAGAGACCTGCATTTCAAAGCTATCTGAAAATTGCCTTGGTGATGAAGTGTTCTCTGAACGTGGAGTTGGTTGCACTTCAATGGAGCAGTTACTGCTTTGCTTTGTGGTGTATACGCAATAAACCAGTTTTCACTGCAATGCGTTCTATGACCATTACACACACTGTGACGAAACAGTTTTTTCTTGCGAAACGGGTGTAATGGTGATGGTGTGTGAGGTTAGTGACCTGAGTGGAGTTGGTTACACACAAGAAACATTGTGCCCTTTTGTGTTGAATAAAGCCTCATCCACATGCTGTGTTGTGTCCGTATAGCTACCATGTATTTAAAGCTGAAGTTGAAGGAAGAGACCTGCATTTCAAGGCTAGCTGAAAATTGCCTTGGCGATGAAGGTATCTCTGAACGTGGAGTTCGTTGCATTTCAATGGAGCAGTTACAGCTTTGCTTTTTCTGGAATTCTCATAAAGCTCAATTTCGACACAGTGCGTTTTATGACAAATATGCACAGTGTGACCAAAAGGGTTTTCGTGCGAAACGGGTCTAATGGTGATGGTGTGTGAGGTTAGCGACTTGAGTGGAGTTGGTCTCACACAAGAAACATTGTACCCTTTCGTTTTGAGTAAACGCCTCATCCACATGCTGTGCTGTGTCCCTATAGCTAACATGTACTTGGTCCTGGAGCTGATGCCAGAGCCTTGCATTTCAAGGCTAGCTGAAAATTGCCTTGGCGATGGAAGTATCTCTGAACATGGAGTTCGTTGCATTTCAATGGAGCAGTTGCAGCTTTGCTTTGTGTGGAATTCTCATAAAGCTCAATTTCAAAACAGTGCGTTTTATGACAAATATGCACAGTGTTACGAAACAGGGTTTTCGTGCGAAACGGGTCTAATGGTGATGGTGTGTGAGGTTAGTGACCTGAGTGGAGTTGGTCTCACACAAGAAACTCTCTGCCCATTGATGTTGAGTACAAGCCTCATCCACATGCTGTGTTGTGTCCGTATAGCTACCATGTATTTAAAGCTGAAGTTGATGGAAGAGACCTGCATTTCAAGGCTAGCTGAAAATTGCCTTGGCGATGAAGGTATCTCTGAACGTGGAGTTCATTGCATTTTAATGGAGCAGTTACTGCTTTGCTTTGTCTGTAATCTTATAAAGCTCAATTTCAACACAGTGCGTTTTATGCCAAATACGCACAGAGTTACAAAGCAGGGTTTACGTGCGAAACGGGTCTAAAGGTGTAAGTGTATGAGATTAGTGTTGTGAGTGGAGTTGGTCTCACACAAGAAACATTGTGCCATTTAGTGTTGAGTAAAAGCCTCATCCACATGCTGTTTTGAGTCCCTATAGCTACCATGTACTTTGTGCTGGAGCTGATGCCAGAGCCTTGCATTTCAAGGCTAACTGAAAATTGCCTTGGCGATGAAGGTATCTCTGAACGTGGAGTTCATTGCATTTCAATGGAGCAGTTACTGCTTTGCTTGTCTGGAATCGTATAAAGCTCAATTTTCACACAGTGCGTTTTATGGCAAATACGCACAGAGTTACAAAGCAGGGTTTTCGTGCGAAACGGGTCTAATTGTGATGGTGTGTGAGAATAGTGTCGTGAGTGGAGTTGGTCTCACACAAGAAACTCTCTGCCCATTGATGTTGAGTAAAAGCCTCATCCACATGCTGTGTTGTGTCCGTATAGCTACCATGTATTTAAAGCTGTAGTTGAAGGAAGAGACCTGCATTTCAAGGCTAGCTGAAAATTGCCTTGGCGATGGAAGTATCTCTGAACGTGGAGTTCGTTGCATTTCAATGGAGCAGTTACAGCTTTGCTTTGTCTGGAATTCTCATAAAGCTCAATTTCAAAACAATGCGTTTTATGACAAATATGCACAGTGTGACCAAACAGGTTTTTCGTGCGAAACGGGTCTAATGGTGTAAGTGTGTGAGGTTAGCGACTTGAGTGGAGTTGGTCTCACACAAGAAACATTGTGCCCTTTCGTGTTGAGTGAACGCCTCATCCACATGCTGTGCTGTGCCCTGTCCCTATAGCTAACATGTACTTGGTGCTGGAGCTGATGCCAGAGCCTTGCATTTCAAGGCTAGCTGAAAATTGCCTTGGCGATGGAAGTATCTCTGAATGTGGAGTTCGTTGCATTTCAATGGAGCAGTTGTAGCTTTGCTTTGTGTGGAATTCTCATAAAATTCAATTTCAACACAGTGCGTTTTATGGCAAATATGCTCAGTGTTACAAAACAGGGTTTTCGTGCGCAACGGGTCTAATGGTGATGGTGTGTGAGGTTAGTGACCTGAGTGGAGTTGGTCTCACACAAGAAACTCTCTGCACATTGATGTTGAGTAAAAGCCTCATCCACATGCTGTTTAGTCCGTATAGCTACCATGTACTTGGTCCTGGAGCTGATGCCATTGCCTTGCATTTCAAGGCTAGCTGAAAATTGCCTTGGCGATGGAAGTATCTCTGAACGTGGAGTTCGTTGCATTTCAATGGAGCAGTTGCAGCTTTGCTTTGTGTGGAATTCTCATAAAGCTCAATTTCAACACAGTGCATTTTATGGCAAATATGCTCAGTGTTACGAAACAGGGTTTTCGTGCGCAACGGGTCTAATGGTGATGGTGTGTGAGGTTAGTGACCTGAGTGGAGTTGGTCTCACACAAGAAACTTTCTGCCCATTGATGTTGAGTAAAAGCCTCATCCACATGCTGTTTAGTCCGTATAGCAAACATGTATTTAAAGCCGAAGTTGATGTAAGAGCCTTCCATTTCAAAGCTAACTGAAAATTGCCTTGGTGATGAAGTGTTCTCTGAACGTGGAGTTGGTTGCACTTCAATGGAGCAGTTACAGCTTTGCTTTGTGGTGTATACGCAATAAACCAGTTTTCACTGCAATGCGTTCTATGACCATTACACACACTGTGACGAAACAGTTTTTTCGTGCGAGACGGGTGTAATGGTGATGGTGTGTGAGGTTAGTGACCTGAGTGGAGTTGGTCTCACACAAGAAACTCTCTGCCCATTGATGTTGAGTAAAAGCCTCATCCACATGCTGTGTTGTGTCCGTATAGCTACCATGTATTTAAAGCTGAAGTTGAAGGAAGAGACCTGCATTTCAAGGCTAGCTGAAAATTGCCTTGGCGATGAAGGTATCTCTGAACGTGGAGTTCATTGTATTTCAATGGAGCAGTTATAGCTTTGCTTTGTCTGTAATTCTCATAAAGCTCAAATTCAAAAGAGTGCGTTTTATGACAAATATGCACAGTGTGACCAAAAGGGTTTTCGTGCGAAACGGGTCTAATGGTGATGGTGTGTGAGGTTAGCGACTTGAGTGGAGTAGGTCTCTCACAAGAAACATTGTGCCTTTCCTGTTGAGTAACAGCCTCATCCACATGCTGTGCTGTGTCCCTATAGCTAACATGTACTTGGTGCTGGAGCAGATGCCAGAGCCTTGCATTTCAAGGCTAGCTGAAAATTGCCTTGGCGATGGAAGTATCTCTGAACATGGAGTTCGTTGCATTTCAATGGAGCAGTTGCAGCTTTGCTTTGTGTGGAATTCTCATAAAGCTCAATTTCAACACAGTGCGTTTTATGGCAAATATGCTCAGTGTTACGAAACAGGGTTTTCGTGCGCAACGGGTCTAATGGTGATGGTGTGTGAGGTTAGTGACCTGAGTGGAGTTGGTCTCACACAAGAAACTCTCTGCCCATTGATGTTGAGTAAAAGCCTCATCCCCATCTGCGTTGTGTCCGTATAGCTACCATCTATTTAAAGCTGAAGTTGAAGGAAGAGACCTGCCTTTCAAGGCTAGCTGAAAATTGCCTTGGCGATGAAGGTATCTCTGAACGTGGAGTTCGTTGCATTTCAATGGAGCAGTTGCAGCTTTGCTTTTTGTGGAATTCTCATAAAGCTCAATTTCAACACAGTGCGTTTTATGGCAAATATGCTCAGTGTTACTAAACAGGGTTTTCGTGCGCAACGGGTCTAATGGTGATGGTGTGTGAGGTTAGTGACCTGAGTGGAGTTGGTCTCACACAAGAAACTCTCTGCCCATGGATGTTGAGTAAAGGCCTCATCCACATGCTGTTTAGTCTGTATAGCAAACATGTATTTAAAGCCGAAGTTGATGTAAGAGACCTGCATTTCAAAGCTATCTGAAAATTGCCTTGGTGATGAAGTGTTCTCTGAACGTGGAGTTGGTTGCACTTCAATGGAGCAGTTACTGCTTTGCTTTGTGGTGTATACGCAATAAACCGGTTTTCACTGCAATGCGTTCTATGACCATTACACACACTGTGACGAAACAGTTTTTTCGTGCGAAACGGGTGTAATGGTGATGGTGTGTGAGGTTAGTGACCTGAGTGGAGTTGGTTACACACAAGAAACATTGTGCCCTTTTGTGTTGAATAAAGCCTCATCCACATGCTGTGTTGTGTCCGTATAGCTACCATGTATTTAAAGCTGAAGTTGATGGAAGAGACCTGCATTTCAAGGCTAGCTGAAAATTGCCTTGGCGATGAAGGTATCTCTGAACGTGGAGTTCGTTGCATTTCAATGGAGCAGTTACAGCTTTGTTTTTTGTGGAATTCTCATAAAGCTCAATTTCGACACAGTGCGTTTTATGACAAATATGCACAGAGTTACAAAGCAGGGTTTTCGTGCGAAACGGGTCTAATGGTGATGGTGTGTGAGGTTAGCGACTTGAGTGGAGTTGGTCTCACACAAGAAACATTGTACCCTTTCGTTTTGAGTAAACGCCTCATCCACATGCTGTGCTTGTCCCTATAGCTAACATGTACTTGGTGCTGGAGCTGATGCCAGAGCCTTGCATTTCAAGGCTAGCTGAAAATTGCCTTGGCGATGGAAGTATCTCTGAACATGGAGTTCGTTGCATTTCAATGGAGCAGTTGCAGCTTTGCTTTGTGTGGAATTCTCATAAAGCTCAATTTCAAAACAGTGCGTTTTATGACAAATATGCACAGTGTTACGAAACAGGGTTTTCGTGCGAAACGGGTCTAATGGTGATGGTGTGTGAGGTTAGTGACCTGAGTGGAGTTGGTCTCACACAAGAAACTCTCTGCCCATGGATGTTGAGTACAAGCCTCATCCACATGCTGTGTTGTGTCCGTATAGCTACCATGTATTTAAAGCTGAAGTTGATGGAAGAGACCTGCATTTCAAGGCTAGCTGAAAATTGCCTTGGCGATGAAGGTATCTCTGAACGTGGAGTTCATTGCATTTTAATGGAGCAGTTACTGCTTTGCTTTGTCTGTAATCGTATAAAGCTCAATTTCAACACAGTGCGTTTTATGCCAAATACGCACAGAGTTACAAAGCAGGGTTTACGTGCGAAACGGGTCTAAAGGTGTAAGTGTATGAGATTAGTGTTGTGAGTGGAGTTGGTCTCACACAAGAAACATTGTGCCATTTAGTGTTGAGAAAAAGCCTCATCCACATGCTGTTTTGTGTCCGTATAGCTACCATGTACTTTGTGCTGGAGCTGATGCCAGAGCCTTGCATTTCAAGGCTAACTGAAAATTGCCTTGGCGATGAAGGTATCTCTGAACGTGGAGTTCATTGCATTTCAATGGAGCAGTTAGTGCTTTGCTTGTCTGGAATCGTATAAAGCTCAATTTTCACACAGTGCGTTTTATGGCAAATACGCACAGAGTTACAAAGCAGGGTTTTCGTGCGAAACGGGTCTAATTGTGATGGTGTGTGAGAATAGTGTCGTGAGTGGAGTTGGTCTCACACAAGAAACTCTCTGCCCATTGATGTTGAGTAAAAGCCTCATCCACATGCTGTGTTGTGTCCGTATAGCTACCATGTATTTAAAGCTGTAGTTGAAGGAAGAGACCTGCATTTCAAGGCTAGCTGAAAATTGCCTTGGCGATGGAAGTATCTCTGAACGTGGAGTTCGTTGCATTTCAATGGAGCAGTTACAGCTTTGCTTTGTCTGGAATTCTCATAAAGCTCAATTTCAAAACAATGCGTTTTATGACAAATATGCACAGTGTGACCAAACAGGTTTTTCGTGCGAAACGGGTCTAATGGTGTAAGTGTGTGAGGTTAGCGACTTGAGTGGAGTTGGTCTCACACAAGAAACATTGTGCCCTTTCGTGTTGAGTGAACGCCTCATCCACATGCTGTGCTGTGCCCTGTCCCTATAGCTAACATGTACTTGGTGCTGGAGCTGATGCCAGAGCCTTGCATTTCAAGGCTAGCTGAAAATTGCCTTGGCGATGGAAGTATCTCTGAATGTGGAGTTCGTTGCATTTCAATGGAGCAGTTGTAGCTTTGCTTTGTGTGGAATTCTCATAAAATTTAATTTCAACACAGTGCGTTTTATGGCAAATATGCTCAGTGTTACAAAACAGGGTTTTCGTGCGCAACGGGTCTAATGGTGATGGTGTGTGAGGTTAGTGACCTGAGTGGAGTTGGTCTCACACAAGAAACTCTCTGCACATTGATGTTGAGTAAAAGCCTCATCCACATGCTGTTTAGTCCGTATAGCTACCATGTACTTGGTGCTGGAGCTGATGCCAGAGCCTTGCATTTCAAGGCTAGCTGAAAATTGCCTTGGCGATGAAGGTATCTCTGAACGTGGAGTTCATTGCATTTTAATGGAGCAGTTACTGCTTTGCTTTGTCTGGAATCTTATAAAGCTCAATTTCAATACAGTGCGTTTTATGCCAAATACGCACAGAGATACAAAGCAGGGTTTTCGTGCGAAACGGGTCTAAAGGTGTAAGTGTATGAGATTAGTGTCGTGAGTGGAGTTGGTCTCACACAAGAAACATTGTGCCATTTAGTGTTGAGTAAAAGCCTCATCCACATGCTGTGTTGTGTCCGTATAGCTACCATGTACTTGGTGCTGGAGCTGATGCCAGAGCCTTGCATTTCAAGGCTAGCTGAAAATTGCCTTGGCGATGAAGGTATCTCTGAACGTGGAGTTCGTTGCATTTCAATGGAGCAGTTACAGCTTTGCTTTTTGTGGAATTCTCATAAAGCTCAATTTCAACACAGTGCGTTTTATGCCAAATACGCACAGAGTTACAAAGCAGGGTTTTCGTGCGAAACGGGTCTAATGGTGTAAGTGTGTGAGGTTAGTGACTTGAGTGGAGTTGGTCTCACAGAAGAAACTTTGTGCCTTTCGTGTTGAGTAACAGCCTCATCCACATGCTCTGCCCTGTCCCTATAGCTAACATGTACTTGGTGCTGGAGCTGATGCCAGAGCCTTGCATTTCAAGGCTAGCTGAAAATTGCCTAGGCGATGGAAGTATCTCTGAACATGGAGTTCGTTGCATTTCAATGGAGCAGTTGCAGCTTTGCTTTTTGTGGAATTCTCATAAAGCTCAATTTCAACACAGTGCGTTTTATGGCAAATATGCTCAGTGTGAACAAACAGGGTTTTCGTGCGCAACGGGTCTAATGGTGTAAGTGTGTGAGGTTAGTGACCTGAGTGGAGTTGGTCTCACACAAGAAACTCTCTGCCCATGGATGTTGAGTAAAGGCCTCATCCACATGCTGTTTAGTCCGTATAGCGAACATGTATTTAAAGCCGAAGTTGATGTAAGAGCCTTCCATTTCAAAGCTAACTGAAAATTGCCTTGGTGATGAAGTGTTCTCTGAACGTGGAGTTGGTTGCACTTCAATGGAGCAGTTACAGCTTTGCTTTGTGGTGTATACGCAATAAACCGGTTTTCACTGCAATGCGTTCTATGACCATTACACACACTGTGACGAAACTGTTTTTTCGTACGAAACGGGTGTAATGGTGATGGTGTGTGAGGTTAGTGACCTGAGTGGAGTTGGTCTCACACAAGAAACTCTCTGCCCATTGATGTTGAGTAAAAGCCTCATCCACATGCTGTGTTGTGTCCATATAGCTACCATGTATTTAAAGCTGAAGTTGAAGGAAGAGACCTGCATTTCAAGGCTAGCTGAAAATTGCTTTGGCGATGGAAGTTTCTCTGAACGTGGAGTTCGTTGCATTTCAATGGAGCAGTTACAGCTTTGCTTTGTCTGGAATTCTCATAAAGCTCAATTTCAAAACAGTGCGTTTTATGACAAATATGCACAGTGTGACCAAACAGGGTTTTCGTGCGAAACGGGTCTAATGGTGATGGTGTGTGAGGTTAGCGACTTGAGTGGAGTTGGTCTCACACAAGAAACATTGTGCCCTTTCGTGTTGAGTGAACTCTTCATCCACATGCTGTGCTTGTCCCTATAGCTAACATGTACTTGGTGCTGGAGCTGATGCCAGAGCCTTGCATTTCAAGGCTAGCTGAAAATTGCCTTGGCGATGGAAGTATCTCTGAATATGGAGTTCATTGCATTTCAATGGAGCAGTTGTAGCTTTGCTTTGTGTGGAATTCTCATAAAGCTCAATTTCAAAACAGTGCGTTTTATGGCAAATATGCTCAGTGTTACAAAACAGGGTTTTCGTGCGCAACGGGTCTAATGGTGATGGTGTGTGAGGTTCGTGACCTGAGTGGAGTTGGTCTCACACAAGAAACTCACTGCCCATTGATGTTGAGTAAAAGCCTCATCCACATGCTGTTTAGTCCGCATAGCGAACATGTATTTAAAGCCGAAGTTGATGTAAGAGCCTTCCATTTCAAAGCTAACTGAAAATTGCCTTGGTGATGAAGTGCTCTCTGAACGTGGAGTTGGTTGCACTTCAATGGAGAAGTTACATCTTTGCTTTGTGGTGTATACGCAATAAACCAGTTTTCACTGCAATGCATTCTATGACCATTACACACACTGTGACGAAACTTTTTTCGTGCGAAACGGGTGTAATGGTGATGGTGTGTGAGGTTAGTGACCTGAATGGAGTTGGTCACACACAAGAAACATTGTGCCCTTTTGTGTTGAATAAAGCCTCATCCACATGCTGTGTTGTGTCCCTATAGTTAACATGTACTTGGTGCTGAAGCTGATGCCAGAGCCTTGCATTTCAAGGCTAGCTGAAAATTGCCTTGGCGATGAAGGTATCTCTGAACGTGGAGTTCATTGCATTTCAATGGAGCAGTTACAGCTTTGCTTTGTCTGGAATCGTATAAAGCTCAATTTCGACACAGTGCGTTTTATGGCAAATACGCACAGAGTTACAAAGCAGGGTTTTCGTGCGAAACGGGTCTAAAGGTGTAAGTGTATGAGATTAGTGTCGTGAGTGGAGTTGGTCTCACACAAGAAACATTGTGCCATTTAGTGTTGAGTAAAAGCCTCATCCACATGCTGTTTTGTGTCCGTATAGCTACCATGTACTTGGTGCTGGAGCTGATGCCAGAGCCTTGCATTTCAAGGCTAGCTGAAAATTGCCTTGGCGATGAAGGTATCTCTGAACGTGGAGTTCACTGCATTTCAATGGAGCAGTTACTGCTTTGCTTTGTCTGGAATCGTATAAAGCTCAATTTCAATACAGTGCGTTTTATGCCAAATACGCACAGAGATACAAAGCAGGGTTTTCGTGCGAAACGGGTCTAAAGGTGTAAGTGTATGAGATTAGTGTCGTGAGTGGAGTTGGTCTCACACAAGAAACATTGTGCCATTTAGTGTTGAGTAAAAGCCTCATCCACATGCTGTTTTGTGTCCGTATAGCTACCATGTACTTGGTGCTGGAGCTGATGCCAGAGCCTTGCATTTCAAGGCTAGCTGAAAATTGCCTTGGCGATGAAGGTATCTCTGAACGTGGAGTTCGTTGCATTTCAATGGAGCAGTTACAGCTTTGCTTTTTGTGGAATTCTCATAAAGCTCAATTTCAACACAGTGCGTTTTATGCCAAATACGCACAGAGTTACAAAGCAGGGTTTTCGTGCGAAACGGGTCTAATGGTGTAAGTGTGTGAGGTTAGTGACTTGAGTGGAGTTGGTCTCACAGAAGAAACTTTGTGCCTTTCGTGTTGAGTAACAGCCTCATCCACATGCTCTGCCCTGTCCCTATAGCTACCATGTACTTGGTGCTGGAGCTGATGCCAGAGCCTTGCATTTCAAGGCTAGCTGAAAATTGCCTTGGCGATGGAAGTATCTCTGAACATGGAGTTCGTTGCATTTCAATGGAGCAGTTGCAGCTTTGCTTTTTGTGGAATTCTCATAAAGCTCAATTTCAACACAGTGCGTTTTATGGCAAATATGCTCAGTGTTACGAAACAGGGTTTTCGTGCGAAACGGGTCTAATGGTGTAAGTGTGTGAGGTTAGTGACCTGAGTGGAGTTGGTCTCACACAAGAAACTCTCTGCCCATGGATGTTGAGTAAAGGCCTCATCCACATGCTGTTTAGTCCGTATAGCGAACATGTATTTAAAGCCGAAGTTGATGTAAGAGCCTTCCATTTCAAAGCTAACTGAAAATTGCCTTGGTGATGAAGTGTTCTCTGAACGTGGAGTTGGTTGCACTTCAATGGAGCAGTTACAGCTTTGCTTTGTGGTGTATACGCAATAAACCGGTTTTCACTGCAATGCGTTCTATGACCATTACACACACTGTGACGAAACTGTTTTTTCGTGCGAAACGGGTGTAATGGTGATGGTGTGTGAGGTTAGTGACCTGAGTGGAGTTGGTCTCACACAAGAAACTCTCTGCCCATTGATGTTGAGTAAAAGCCTCATCCACATGCTGTGTTGTGTCCGTATAGCTACCATGTATTTAAAGCTGAAGTTGAAGGAAGAGACCTGCATTTCAAGGCTAGCTGAAAATTGCCTTGGCGATGGAAGTTTCTCTGAACGTGGAGTTCGTTGCATTTCAATGGAGCAGTTACAGCTTTGCTTTGTCTGGAATTCTCATAAAGCTCAATTTCAAAACAGTGCGTTTTATGACAAATATGCACAGTGTGACCAAACAGGGTTTTCGTGCGAAACGGGTCTAATGGTGTAAGTGTGTGAGGTTAGCGACTTGAGTGGAGTTGGTCTCACACAAGAAACATTGTGCCCTTTCGTGTTGAGTGAACTCCTCATCCACATGCTGTGCTGTGTCCCTATAGCTAACATGTACTTGGTGCTGGAGCTGATGCCAGAGCCTTGCATTTCAAGGCTAGCTGAAAATTGCCTTGGCGATGGAAGTATCTCTGAATATGGAGTTCGTTGCATTTCAGTGGAGCAGTTGTAGCTTTGCTTTTTGTGGAATTCTCATAAAATTCAATTTCAACACAGTGCGTTTTATGGCAAATATGCTCAGTGTTACAAAACAGGGTTTTCGTGCGAAACGGGTCTAATGGTGATGGTGTGTGAGGTTCGTGACCTGAGTGGAGTTGGTCTCACACAAGAAACTCTCTGCCCATTGATGTTGAGTAAAAGCCTCATCCACATGCTGTTTAGTCCGTATAGCGAACATGTATTTAAAGCCGAAGTTGATGTAAGAGCCTTCAATTTCAAAGCTAACTGAAAATTGCCTTGGTGATGAAGTGCTCTCTGAACGTGGAGTTGGTTGCACTTCAATGGAGAAGTTACATCTTTGCTTTGTGGTGTATACGCAATAAACCAGTTTTCACTGCAATGCGTTCTATGACCATTACACACACTGTGACGAAACTTTTTTCGTGCGAAACGGGTGTAATGGTGATGGTGTGTGAGGTTCGTGACCTGAATGGAGTTGGTCACACACAAGAAACATTGTGCCCTTTTGTGTTGAATAAAGCCTCATCCACATGCTGTGTTGTGTCCCTATAGTTAACATGTACTTGGTGCTGAAGCTGATGCCAGAGCCTTGCATTTCAAGGCTAGCTGAAAATTGCCTTGGCGATGGAAGTATCTCTGAACGTGGAGTTCATTGCATTTCAATGGAGCAGTTACTGCTTTGCTTTGTCTGGAATCGTATAAAGCTCAATTTAAACACAGTGCGTTTTATGCCAAATACGCACAGAGATACAAAGCAGGGTTTTCGTGCGAAACGGGTCTAATGGTGTAAGTGTGTGAGGTTAGTGACTTGAGTGGAGTTGGTCTCACACAAGAAACTTTGTGCCTTTCGTGTTGAGTGAAAGCCTCATCCACATGCTGTGCTGTGTCCCTATAGCTAACATGTACTTGGTGCTGGAGCTGATGCCAGAGCCTTGCATTTCAAGGCTAGCTGAAAATTGCCTTGGCGATGAAAGTATCTCTGAACATGGAGTTCGTTGCATTTCAATGGAGCAGTTGCAGCTTTGCTTTGTGTGGAATTCTCATAAAGCTCAATTTCAACACAGTGCGTTTTATGGCAAATATGCTCAGTGTTATGAAACAGGGTTTTCGTGCGAAACGGGTCTAATGGTGTAAGTGTGTGAGGTTAGTGACCTGAGTGGAGTTGGTCTCACACAAGAAATTCTCTGCCCATGGATGTTGAGTAAAGGCCTCATCCACATGCTGTTTAGTCCGTATAGCGAACATGTATTTAAAGCCGAAGTTGATGTAAGAGCCTTCCATTTCAAAGCTATCTGAAAATTGCCTTGGTGATGAAGTGCTCTCTGAACGTGGAGTTGGTTGCACTTCAATGGAGCAGTTACAGCTTTGCTTTGTGGTGTATACGCAATAAACCGGTTTTCACTGCAATGCGTTCTATGACCATTACACACACTGTGACGAAACTGTTTTTTCGTGCGAAACGGGTGTAATGGTGATGGTGTGTGAGGTTAGTGACCTGAGTGGAGTTGGTCTCACACAAGAAACTCTCTGCCCATTGATGTTGAGTAAAAGCCTCATCCACATGCTGTGTTGTGTCCGTATAGCTACCATGTATTTAAAGCTGAAGTTGAAGGAAGAGACCTGCATTTCAAGGCTAGCTGAAAATTGCCTTGGCGATGGAAGTATCTCTGAACGTGGAGTTCGTTGCATTTCAATGGAGCAGTTACAGCTTTGCTTTGTCTGGAATTCTCATAAAGCTCAATTTCAACACAGTGCGTTTTATGACAAATATGCACAGTGTGACCAAAAGGGTTTTCGTGCGAAACGGGTCTAATGGTGTAGGTGTGTGAGATTAGTGACCTGAGTGGGGTTGATCTCACACAAGAAACTCTCTGCCCATTGATGTTGAGCAAAAGCGTCATCCACATGCTGTGTTGTGTCTGTATAGCTACCATGTATTTAAAGCTGAAGTTGATGGAAGAGACCTGCATTTCAAGGCTAGCTGAAAATTGCCTTGGCGATGAAGGTATCTCTGAACGTGGAGTTCATTGCATTTCAATGGAGCAGTTACAGCTTTGCTTTGTCTGGAATCGTATAAAGCTCAATTTTCACACAGTGCGTTTTATGGCAAATACGCACAGAGTTACAAAGCAGGGTTTTTTGTGCGCAACGGGTCTAATGGTGATGGTGTGTGAGATTAGTGTTGTGAGTGGAGTTGGTCTCACACAAGAAACATTGTGCCCTTTCGTGTTGAGTAAAAGCCTCATCCACATGCTGTGTTGTGTCCCTATAGTTAACATGTACTTGGTGCTGGAGCTGATGCCAGAGCCTTGCATTTCAAGGCTAGCTGAAAATTGCCTTGGCGATGAAGGGAACGTGGAGTTCGTTGCATTTCAATGGAGCAGTTGCAGCTTTGCTTTGTGTGGAATTCTCATAAAGCTCAATTTCAACACAGTGCGTTTTATGGCAAATATGCTCAGTGTTACGAAACAGGGTTTTCGTGCGAAACGGGTCTAATGGTGATGGTGTGTGAGGTTAGTGACCTGAGTGGAGTTGGTCTCACACAAGAAACTCTCTGCCCATTGATGTTGAGTAAAAGCCTCATCCACATGCTGTGTTGTGTCCGTATAGCTACCATGTATTTAAAGCCGAAGTTGAAGGAAGAGACCTGCATTTCAAGGCTAGCTGAAAATTGCCTTGGCGATGAAGGTATCTCTGAACGTGGAGTTCGTTGCATTTCAATGGAGCAGTTACAGCTTTGCTTTGTCTGGAATTCTCATAAAGCTCAATTTAAACACAGTGCGTTTTATGCCAAATACGCACAGAGTTACAAAGCAGGGTTTTCGTGCGAAACGGGTCTAAAGGTGTAAGTGTATGAGATTAGTGTCGTGAGTGGAGTTGGTCTCACACAAGAAACATTGTGCCATTTAGTGTTGAGTAAAAGCCTCATCCACATGCTGTTTTGTGTCCGTATAGCTACCATGTACTTGGTGCTGGAGCTGATGCCAGAGCCTTGCATTTCAAGGCTAGCTGGAAATTGCCTTGGCGATGAAGGTATCTCTGAACGTGGAGTTCGTTGCATTTCAATGGAGCAGTTACAGCTTTGCTTTTTGTGGAATTCTCATAAAGCTCAATTTCAACACAGTGCGTTTTATGCCAAATACGCACAGAGTTACAAAGCAGGGTTTTCGTGCGAAACGGGTCTAATGGTGTAAGTGTGTGAGGTTAGTGACTTGAGTGGAGTTGGTCTCACAGAAGAAACTTTGTGCCTTTCGTGTTGAGTAACAGCCTCATCCACATGCTCTGCCCTGTCCCTATAGCTAACATGTACTTGGTGCTGGAGCTGATGCCAGAGCCTTGCATTTCAAGGCTAGCTGAAAATTGCCTTGGCGATGGAAGTATCTCTGAACATGGAGTTCGTTGCATTTCAATGGAGCAGTTGCAGCTTTGCTTTTTGTGGAATTCTCATAAAGCTCAATTTCAACACAGTGCGTTTTATGGCAAATATGCTCAGTGTTACGAAACAGGGTTTTCGTGCGAAACGGGTCTAATGGTGTAAGTGTGTGAGGTTAGTGACCTGAGTGGAGTTGGTCTCACACAAGAAACTCTCTGCCCATGGATGTTGAGTAAAGGCCTCATCCACATGCTGTTTAGTCCGTATAGCGAACATGTATTTAAAGCCGAAGTTGATGTAAGAGCCTTCCATTTCAAAGCTATCTGAAAATTGCCTTGGTGATGAAGTGTTCTCTGAACGTGGAGTTGGTTGCACTTCAATGGAGCAGTTACAGCTTTGCTTTGTGGTGTATACGCAATAAACCGGTTTTCACTGCAATGCGTTCTATGACCATTACACACACTGTGACGAAACAGTTTTTTCGTGTGAAACGGGTGTAATGGTGATGGTGTGTGAGGTTAGTGACCTGAGTGGAGTTGGTCTCACACAAGAAACTCTCTGCCCATTGATGTTGAGTAAAAGCCTCATCCACATGCTGTGTTGTGTCCGTATAGCTACCATGTATTTAAAGCTGAAGTTGAAGGAAGAGACCTGCATTTCAAGGCTAGCTGAAAATTGCCTTGGCGATGGAAGTTTCTCTGAACGTGGAGTTCGTTGCATTTCAATGGAGCAGTTACAGCTTTGCTTTGTCTGGAATTCTCATAAAGCTCAATTTCAAAACAGTGCGTTTTATGACAAATATGCACAGTGTGACCAAACAGGGTTTTCGTGCGAAACGGGTCTAATGGTGTAAGTGTGTGAGGTTAGCGACTTGAGTGGAGTTGGTCTCACACAAGAAACATTGTGCCCTTTCGTGTTGAGTGAACGCCTCATCCACATGCTGTGCTTGTCCCTATAGCTAACATGTACTTGGTGCTGGAGCTGATGCCAGAGCCTTGCATTTCAAGGCTAGCTGAAAATTGCCTTGGCGATGGAAGTATCTCTGAATATGGAGTTCGTTGCATTTCAATGGAGCAGTTGTAGCTTTGCTTTGTGTGGAATTCTCATAAAGTTCAATTTCAACACAGTGCGTTTTATGGCAAATATGCTCAGTGTTACAAAACAGGGTTTTCGTGCGAAACGGGTCTAATGGTGATGGTGTGTGAGGTTCGTGACCTGAGTGGAGTTGGTCTCACACAAGAAACTCTCTGCCCATTGATGTTGAGTAAAAGCCTCATCCACATGCTGTTTAGTCCGTATAGCGAACATGTATTTAAAGCCGAAGTTGATGTAAGAGCCTTCAATTTCAAAGCTAACTGAAAATTGCCATGGTGATGAAGTGCTCTCTGAACGTGGAGTTGGTTGCACTTCAATGGAGAAGTTACATCTTTGCTTTGTGGTGTATACGCAATAAACCAGTTTTCACTGCAATGCGTTCTATGACCATTACACACACTGTGACGAAACTGTTTTTTCGTGCGAAACGGGTGTAATGGTGATGGTGTGTGAGGTTAGTGACCTGAATGGAGTTGGTCACACACAAGAAACATTGTGCCCTTTTGTGTTGAATAAAGCCTCATCCACATGCTGTGTTGTGTCCCTATAGTTAACATGTACTTGGTGCTGAAGCTGATGCCAGAGCCTTGCATTTCAAGGCTAGCTGAAAATTGCCTTTGCGATGAAGGTATCTCTGAACGTGGAGTTCATTGCATTTCAATGGAGCAGTTACTGCTTTGCTTTGTCTGGAATCGTATAAAGCTCAATTTTCACACAGTGCGTTTTATGGCAAATACGCACAGAGTTACATAGCAGGGTTTTCGTGCGAAACGGGTCTAAAGGTGTAAGTGTATGAGATTAGTGTCGTGAGTGGAGTTGGTCTCACACAAGAAACATTGTGCCATTTAGTGTTGAGTAAAAGCCTCATCCACATGCTGTTTTGTGTCCGTATAGCTACCATGTACTTGGTGCTGGAGCTGATGCCAGAGCCTTGCATTTCAAGGCTAGCTGGAAATTGCCTTGGCGATGAAGGTATCTCTGAACGTGGAGTTCGTTGCATTTCAATGGAGCAGTTACAGCTTTGCTTTTTGTGGAATTCTCATAAAGCTCAATTTCAACACAGTGCGTTTTATGACAAATACGCACAGAGTTACAAAGCAGGGTTTTCGTGCGAAACGGGTCTAATGGTGTAAGTGTGTGAGGTTAGTGACTTGAGTGGAGTTGGTCTCACAGAAGAAACTTTGTGCCTTTCGTGTTGAGTAACAGCCTCATCCACATGCTCTGCCCTGTCCCTATAGCTAACATGTACTTGGTGCTGGAGCTGATGCCAGAGCCTTGCATTTCAAGGCTAGCTGAAAATTGCCTTGGCGATGGAAGTATCTCTGAACATGGAGTTCGTTGCATTTCAATGGAGCAGTTGCAGCTTTGCTTTTTGTGGAATTCTCATAAAGCTCAATTTCAACACAGTGCGTTTTATGGCAAATATGCTCAGTGTTACGAAACAGGGTTTTCGTGCGAAACGGGTCTAATGGTGTAAGTGTGTGAGGTTAGTGACCTGAGTGGAGTTGGTCTCACACAAGAAACTCTCTGCCCATGGATGTTGAGTAAAGGCCTCATCCACATGTTGTTTAGTCCGTATAGCGAACATGTATTTAAAGCCGAAGTTGATGTAAGAGCCTTCCATTTCAAAGCTATCTGAAAATTGCCTTGGTGATGAAGTGTTCTCTGAACGTGGAGTTGGTTGCACTTCAATGGAGCAGTTACAGCTTTGCTTTGTGGTGTATACGCAATAAACCGGTTTTCACTGCAATGCGTTCTATGACCATTACACACACTGTGACGAAACTGTTTTTTCGTGCGAAACGGGTGTAATGGTGATGGTGTGTGAGGTTAGTGACCTGAGTGGAGTTGGTCTCACACAAGAAACTCTCTGCCCATTGATGTTGAGTAAAAGCCTCATCCACATGCTGTGTTGTGTCCGTATAGCTACCATGTATTTAAAGCTGAAGTTGAAGGAAGAGACCTGCCTTTCAAGGCTAGCTGAAAATTGCCTTGGCGATGGAAGTTTCTCTGAACGTGGAGTTCGTTGCATTTCATTGGAGCAGTTACAGCTTTGCTTTGTCTGGAATTCTCATAAAGCTCAATTTCAAAACAGTGCGTTTTATGACAAATATGCACAGTGTGACCAAGCAGGGTTTTTCGTGCGAAACGGGTCTAATGGTGTAAGTGTGTGAGGTTAGCGACTTGAGTGGAGTTGGTCTCACACAAGAAACATTGTGCCCTTTCGTGTTGAGTGAACGCCTCATCCACATGCTGTGCTTGTCCCTATAGCTAACGTACTTGGTGCTGGAGCTGATGCCAGAGCCTTGCATTTCAAGGCTAGCTGAAAATTGCCTTGGCGATGGAAGTATCTCTGAATATGGAGTTCGTTGCATTTCAATGGAGCAGTTGTAGCTTTGCTTTGTGTGGAATTCTCATAAAATTCAATTTCAACACAGTGCGTTTTATGGCAAATATGCTCAGTGTTACAAAACAGGGTTTTCGTGCGAAACGGGTCTAATGGTGATGGTGTGTGAGGTTCGTGACCTGAGTGGAGTTGGTCTCACACAAGAAACTCTCTGCCCATTGATGTTGAGTAAAAGCCTCATCCACATGCTGTTTAGTCCGTATAGCGAACATGTATTTAAAGCCGAAGTTGATGTAAGAGCCTTCAATTTCAAAGCTAACTGAAAATTGCCATGGTGATGAAGTGCTCTCTGAACGTGGAGTTGGTTGCACTTCAATGGAGAAGTTACATCTTTGCTTTGTGGTGTATACGCAATAAACCGGTTTTCACTGCAATGCGTTCTATGACCATTACACACACTGTGACGAAACTGTTTTTTCGTGCGAAACGGGTGTAATGGTGATGGTGTGTGAGGTTAGTGACCTGAATGGAGTTGGTCACACACAAGAAACATTGTGCCCTTTTGTGTTGAATAAAGCCTCATCCACATGCTGTGTTGTGTCCCTATAGTTAACATGTACTTGGTGCTGAAGCTGATGCCAGAGCCTTGCATTTCAAGGCTAGCTGAAAATTGCCTTGGCGATGAAGGTATCTCTGAACGTGGAGTTCATTGCATTTCAATGGAGCAGTTACTGCTTTGCTTTGTCTGGAATCGTATAAAGCTCAATTTTCACACAGTGCGTTTTATGGCAAATACGCCCAGAGATACAAAGCAGGGTTTTCCTGCGAAACGGGTGTAATGGTGTAAGTGTGTGAGGTTAGTGACTTGAGTGGAGTTGGTCTCACAGAAGAAACTTTGTGCCTTTCGTGTTGAGTAACAGCCTCATCCACATGCTCTGCCCTGTCCCTATAGCTAACATGTACTTGGTGCTGTGGCTGATGCCAGAGCCTTGCATTTCAAGGCTAGCTGAAAATTGCCTTGGCGATGGAAGTATCTCTGAACATGGAGTTCGTTGCATTTCAATGGAGCAGTTGTAGCTTTGCTTTTTGTGGAATTCTCATAAAGCTCAATTTCAACACAGTGCGTTTTATGGCAAATATGCTCAGTGTGAACAAACAGGGTTTTCGTGCGAAACGGGTCTAATGGTGTAAGTGTGTGAGGTTAGTGACCTGAGTGGAGTTGGTCTCACACAAGAAACTCTCTGCACATTGATGTTGAGTAAAGGCCTCATCCACATGCTGTTTAGTCCGTATAGCGAACATGTATTTAAAGCCGAAGTTGATGTAAGAGCTTTCCATTTCAAAGCTAACTGAAAATTGCCTTGGTGATGAAGTGCTCTCTGAACGTGGAGTTGGTTGCACTTCAATGGAGCAGTTACATCTTTCCTTTGTGGTGTATACGCAATAAACCAGTTTTCACTGCAATGCGTTCTATGACCATTACACACACTGTGACAAAACTGTTTTTTCGTGCGAACCGGGTGTAATGGTGATGGTGTGTGAGGTTAGTGACCTGAGTGGAGTTGGTCACACACAAGAAACATTGTGCCCTTTTGTGTTGAATAAAGCCTCATCCACATGCTGTGTTGTGTCCCTATAGTTAACATGTACTTGGTGCTGGAGCTGATGCCAGAGCCTTGCATTTCAAGGCTAGCTGAAAATTGCCTAGGCGATGGAAGTATCTCTGAACATGGAGTTCGTTGCATTTCAATGGAGCAGTTGCAGCTTTGCTTTTTGTGGAATTCTCATAAAGCTCAATTTCAACACAGTGCGTTTTATGGCAAATATGCTCAGTGTTATGAAACAGGGTTTTCGTGCGCAACGGGTCTAATGGTGATGGTGTGTGAGGTTAGTGACCTGAGTGGAGTTGGTCTCACACAAGAAACTCTCTGCCCATGGATGTTGAGTAAAGGCCTCATCCACATGCTGTTTAGTCTGTATAGCAAACATGTATTTAAAGCCGAAGTTGATGTAAGAGACCTGCATTTCAAAGCTATCTGAAAATTGCCTTGGTGATGAAGTGTTCTCTGAACGTGGAGTTGGTTGCACTTCAATGGAGCAGTTACTGCTTTGCTTTGTGGTGTATACGCAATAAACCAGTTTTCACTGCAATGCGTTCTATGACCATTACACACACTGTGACGAAACAGTTTTTTCTTGCGAAACGGGTGTAATGGTGATGGTGTGTGAGGTTAGTGACCTGAGTGGAGTTGGTTACACACAAGAAACATTGTGCCCTTTTGTGTTGAATAAAGCCTCATCCACATGCTGTGTTGTGTCCGTATAGCTACCATGTATTTAAAGCTGAAGTTGAAGGAAGAGACCTGCATTTCAAGGCTAGCTGAAAATTGCCTTGGCGATGAAGGTATCTCTGAACGTGGAGTTCGTTGCATTTCAATGGAGCAGTTACAGCTTTGCTTTTTCTGGAATTCTCATAAAGCTCAATTTCGACACAGTGCGTTTTATGACAAATATGCACAGTGTGACCAAAAGGGTTTTCGTGCGAAACGGGTCTAATGGTGATGGTGTGTGAGGTTAGCGACTTGAGTGGAGTTGGTCTCACACAAGAAACATTGTACCCTTTCGTTTTGAGTAAACGCCTCATCCACATGCTGTGCTGTGTCCCTATAGCTAACATGTACTTGGTCCTGGAGCTGATGCCAGAGCCTTGCATTTCAAGGCTAGCTGAAAATTGCCTTGGCGATGGAAGTATCTCTGAACATGGAGTTCGTTGCATTTCAATGGAGCAGTTGCAGCTTTGCTTTGTGTGGAATTCTCATAAAGCTCAATTTCAAAACAGTGCGTTTTATGACAAATATGCACAGTGTTACGAAACAGGGTTTTCGTGCGAAACGGGTCTAATGGTGATGGTGTGTGAGGTTAGTGACCTGAGTGGAGTTGGTCTCACACAAGAAACTCTCTGCCCATTGATGTTGAGTACAAGCCTCATCCACATGCTGTGTTGTGTCCGTATAGCTACCATGTATTTAAAGCTGAAGTTGATGGAAGAGACCTGCATTTCAAGGCTAGCTGAAAATTGCCTTGGCGATGAAGGTATCTCTGAACGTGGAGTTCATTGCATTTTAATGGAGCAGTTACTGCTTTGCTTTGTCTGTAATCTTATAAAGCTCAATTTCAACACAGTGCGTTTTATGCCAAATACGCACAGAGTTACAAAGCAGGGTTTACGTGCGAAACGGGTCTAAAGGTGTAAGTGTATGAGATTAGTGTTGTGAGTGGAGTTGGTCTCACACAAGAAACATTGTGCCATTTAGTGTTGAGTAAAAGCCTCATCCACATGCTGTTTTGAGTCCCTATAGCTACCATGTACTTTGTGCTGGAGCTGATGCCAGAGCCTTGCATTTCAAGGCTAACTGAAAATTGCCTTGGCGATGAAGGTATCTCTGAACGTGGAGTTCATTGCATTTCAATGGAGCAGTTACTGCTTTGCTTGTCTGGAATCGTATAAAGCTCAATTTTCACACAGTGCGTTTTATGGCAAATACGCACAGAGTTACAAAGCAGGGTTTTCGTGCGAAACGGGTCTAATTGTGATGGTGTGTGAGAATAGTGTCGTGAGTGGAGTTGGTCTCACACAAGAAACTCTCTGCCCATTGATGTTGAGTAAAAGCCTCATCCACATGCTGTGTTGTGTCCGTATAGCTACCATGTATTTAAAGCTGTAGTTGAAGGAAGAGACCTGCATTTCAAGGCTAGCTGAAAATTGCCTTGGCGATGGAAGTATCTCTGAACGTGGAGTTCGTTGCATTTCAATGGAGCAGTTACAGCTTTGCTTTGTCTGGAATTCTCATAAAGCTCAATTTCAAAACAATGCGTTTTATGACAAATATGCACAGTGTGACCAAACAGGTTTTTCGTGCGAAACGGGTCTAATGGTGTAAGTGTGTGAGGTTAGCGACTTGAGTGGAGTTGGTCTCACACAAGAAACATTGTGCCCTTTCGTGTTGAGTGAACGCCTCATCCACATGCTGTGCTGTGCCCTGTCCCTATAGCTAACATGTACTTGGTGCTGGAGCTGATGCCAGAGCCTTGCATTTCAAGGCTAGCTGAAAATTGCCTTGGCGATGGAAGTATCTCTGAATGTGGAGTTCGTTGCATTTCAATGGAGCAGTTGTAGCTTTGCTTTGTGTGGAATTCTCATAAAATTCAATTTCAACACAGTGCGTTTTATGGCAAATATGCTCAGTGTTACAAAACAGGGTTTTCGTGCGCAACGGGTCTAATGGTGATGGTGTGTGAGGTTAGTGACCTGAGTGGAGTTGGTCTCACACAAGAAACTCTCTGCACATTGATGTTGAGTAAAAGCCTCATCCACATGCTGTTTAGTCCGTATAGCTACCATGTACTTGGTCCTGGAGCTGATGCCATTGCCTTGCATTTCAAGGCTAGCTGAAAATTGCCTTGGCGATGGAAGTATCTCTGAACGTGGAGTTCGTTGCATTTCAATGGAGCAGTTGCAGCTTTGCTTTGTGTGGAATTCTCATAAAGCTCAATTTCAACACAGTGCATTTTATGGCAAATATGCTCAGTGTTACGAAACAGGGTTTTCGTGCGCAACGGGTCTAATGGTGATGGTGTGTGAGGTTAGTGACCTGAGTGGAGTTGGTCTCACACAAGAAACTTTCTGCCCATTGATGTTGAGTAAAAGCCTCATCCACATGCTGTTTAGTCCGTATAGCAAACATGTATTTAAAGCCGAAGTTGATGTAAGAGCCTTCCATTTCAAAGCTAACTGAAAATTGCCTTGGTGATGAAGTGTTCTCTGAACGTGGAGTTGGTTGCACTTCAATGGAGCAGTTACAGCTTTGCTTTGTGGTGTATACGCAATAAACCAGTTTTCACTGCAATGCGTTCTATGACCATTACACACACTGTGACGAAACAGTTTTTTCGTGCGAGACGGGTGTAATGGTGATGGTGTGTGAGGTTAGTGACCTGAGTGGAGTTGGTCTCACACAAGAAACTCTCTGCCCATTGATGTTGAGTAAAAGCCTCATCCACATGCTGTGTTGTGTCCGTATAGCTACCATGTATTTAAAGCTGAAGTTGAAGGAAGAGACCTGCATTTCAAGGCTAGCTGAAAATTGCCTTGGCGATGAAGGTATCTCTGAACGTGGAGTTCATTGTATTTCAATGGAGCAGTTATAGCTTTGCTTTGTCTGTAATTCTCATAAAGCTCAAATTCAAAAGAGTGCGTTTTATGACAAATATGCACAGTGTGACCAAAAGGGTTTTCGTGCGAAACGGGTCTAATGGTGATGGTGTGTGAGGTTAGCGACTTGAGTGGAGTAGGTCTCTCACAAGAAACATTGTGCCTTTCCTGTTGAGTAACAGCCTCATCCACATGCTGTGCTGTGTCCCTATAGCTAACATGTACTTGGTGCTGGAGCAGATGCCAGAGCCTTGCATTTCAAGGCTAGCTGAAAATTGCCTTGGCGATGGAAGTATCTCTGAACATGGAGTTCGTTGCATTTCAATGGAGCAGTTGCAGCTTTGCTTTGTGTGGAATTCTCATAAAGCTCAATTTCAACACAGTGCGTTTTATGGCAAATATGCTCAGTGTTACGAAACAGGGTTTTCGTGCGCAACGGGTCTAATGGTGATGGTGTGTGAGGTTAGTGACCTGAGTGGAGTTGGTCTCACACAAGAAACTCTCTGCCCATTGATGTTGAGTAAAAGCCTCATCCCCATCTGCGTTGTGTCCGTATAGCTACCATCTATTTAAAGCTGAAGTTGAAGGAAGAGACCTGCCTTTCAAGGCTAGCTGAAAATTGCCTTGGCGATGAAGGTATCTCTGAACGTGGAGTTCGTTGCATTTCAATGGAGCAGTTGCAGCTTTGCTTTTTGTGGAATTCTCATAAAGCTCAATTTCAACACAGTGCGTTTTATGGCAAATATGCTCAGTGTTACTAAACAGGGTTTTCGTGCGCAACGGGTCTAATGGTGATGGTGTGTGAGGTTAGTGACCTGAGTGGAGTTGGTCTCACACAAGAAACTCTCTGCCCATGGATGTTGAGTAAAGGCCTCATCCACATGCTGTTTAGTCTGTATAGCAAACATGTATTTAAAGCCGAAGTTGATGTAAGAGACCTGCATTTCAAAGCTATCTGAAAATTGCCTTGGTGATGAAGTGTTCTCTGAACGTGGAGTTGGTTGCACTTCAATGGAGCAGTTACTGCTTTGCTTTGTGGTGTATACGCAATAAACCGGTTTTCACTGCAATGCGTTCTATGACCATTACACACACTGTGACGAAACAGTTTTTTCGTGCGAAACGGGTGTAATGGTGATGGTGTGTGAGGTTAGTGACCTGAGTGGAGTTGGTTACACACAAGAAACATTGTGCCCTTTTGTGTTGAATAAAGCCTCATCCACATGCTGTGTTGTGTCCGTATAGCTACCATGTATTTAAAGCTGAAGTTGATGGAAGAGACCTGCATTTCAAGGCTAGCTGAAAATTGCCTTGGCGATGAAGGTATCTCTGAACGTGGAGTTCGTTGCATTTCAATGGAGCAGTTACAGCTTTGTTTTTTGTGGAATTCTCATAAAGCTCAATTTCGACACAGTGCGTTTTATGACAAATATGCACAGAGTTACAAAGCAGGGTTTTCGTGCGAAACGGGTCTAATGGTGATGGTGTGTGAGGTTAGCGACTTGAGTGGAGTTGGTCTCACACAAGAAACATTGTACCCTTTCGTTTTGAGTAAACGCCTCATCCACATGCTGTGCTTGTCCCTATAGCTAACATGTACTTGGTGCTGGAGCTGATGCCAGAGCCTTGCATTTCAAGGCTAGCTGAAAATTGCCTTGGCGATGGAAGTATCTCTGAACATGGAGTTCGTTGCATTTCAATGGAGCAGTTGCAGCTTTGCTTTGTGTGGAATTCTCATAAAGCTCAATTTCAAAACAGTGCGTTTTATGACAAATATGCACAGTGTTACGAAACAGGGTTTTCGTGCGAAACGGGTCTAATGGTGATGGTGTGTGAGGTTAGTGACCTGAGTGGAGTTGGTCTCACACAAGAAACTCTCTGCCCATGGATGTTGAGTACAAGCCTCATCCACATGCTGTGTTGTGTCCGTATAGCTACCATGTATTTAAAGCTGAAGTTGATGGAAGAGACCTGCATTTCAAGGCTAGCTGAAAATTGCCTTGGCGATGAAGGTATCTCTGAACGTGGAGTTCATTGCATTTTAATGGAGCAGTTACTGCTTTGCTTTGTCTGTAATCGTATAAAGCTCAATTTCAACACAGTGCGTTTTATGCCAAATACGCACAGAGTTACAAAGCAGGGTTTACGTGCGAAACGGGTCTAAAGGTGTAAGTGTATGAGATTAGTGTTGTGAGTGGAGTTGGTCTCACACAAGAAACATTGTGCCATTTAGTGTTGAGAAAAAGCCTCATCCACATGCTGTTTTGTGTCCGTATAGCTACCATGTACTTTGTGCTGGAGCTGATGCCAGAGCCTTGCATTTCAAGGCTAACTGAAAATTGCCTTGGCGATGAAGGTATCTCTGAACGTGGAGTTCATTGCATTTCAATGGAGCAGTTAGTGCTTTGCTTGTCTGGAATCGTATAAAGCTCAATTTTCACACAGTGCGTTTTATGGCAAATACGCACAGAGTTACAAAGCAGGGTTTTCGTGCGAAACGGGTCTAATTGTGATGGTGTGTGAGAATAGTGTCGTGAGTGGAGTTGGTCTCACACAAGAAACTCTCTGCCCATTGATGTTGAGTAAAAGCCTCATCCACATGCTGTGTTGTGTCCGTATAGCTACCATGTATTTAAAGCTGTAGTTGAAGGAAGAGACCTGCATTTCAAGGCTAGCTGAAAATTGCCTTGGCGATGGAAGTATCTCTGAACGTGGAGTTCGTTGCATTTCAATGGAGCAGTTACAGCTTTGCTTTGTCTGGAATTCTCATAAAGCTCAATTTCAAAACAATGCGTTTTATGACAAATATGCACAGTGTGACCAAACAGGTTTTTCGTGCGAAACGGGTCTAATGGTGTAAGTGTGTGAGGTTAGCGACTTGAGTGGAGTTGGTCTCACACAAGAAACATTGTGCCCTTTCGTGTTGAGTGAACGCCTCATCCACATGCTGTGCTGTGCCCTGTCCCTATAGCTAACATGTACTTGGTGCTGGAGCTGATGCCAGAGCCTTGCATTTCAAGGCTAGCTGAAAATTGCCTTGGCGATGGAAGTATCTCTGAATGTGGAGTTCGTTGCATTTCAATGGAGCAGTTGTAGCTTTGCTTTGTGTGGAATTCTCATAAAATTTAATTTCAACACAGTGCGTTTTATGGCAAATATGCTCAGTGTTACAAAACAGGGTTTTCGTGCGCAACGGGTCTAATGGTGATGGTGTGTGAGGTTAGTGACCTGAGTGGAGTTGGTCTCACACAAGAAACTCTCTGCACATTGATGTTGAGTAAAAGCCTCATCCACATGCTGTTTAGTCCGTATAGCTACCATGTACTTGGTGCTGGAGCTGATGCCAGAGCCTTGCATTTCAAGGCTAGCTGAAAATTGCCTTGGCGATGAAGGTATCTCTGAACGTGGAGTTCATTGCATTTTAATGGAGCAGTTACTGCTTTGCTTTGTCTGGAATCTTATAAAGCTCAATTTCAATACAGTGCGTTTTATGCCAAATACGCACAGAGATACAAAGCAGGGTTTTCGTGCGAAACGGGTCTAAAGGTGTAAGTGTATGAGATTAGTGTCGTGAGTGGAGTTGGTCTCACACAAGAAACATTGTGCCATTTAGTGTTGAGTAAAAGCCTCATCCACATGCTGTGTTGTGTCCGTATAGCTACCATGTACTTGGTGCTGGAGCTGATGCCAGAGCCTTGCATTTCAAGGCTAGCTGAAAATTGCCTTGGCGATGAAGGTATCTCTGAACGTGGAGTTCGTTGCATTTCAATGGAGCAGTTACAGCTTTGCTTTTTGTGGAATTCTCATAAAGCTCAATTTCAACACAGTGCGTTTTATGCCAAATACGCACAGAGTTACAAAGCAGGGTTTTCGTGCGAAACGGGTCTAATGGTGTAAGTGTGTGAGGTTAGTGACTTGAGTGGAGTTGGTCTCACAGAAGAAACTTTGTGCCTTTCGTGTTGAGTAACAGCCTCATCCACATGCTCTGCCCTGTCCCTATAGCTAACATGTACTTGGTGCTGGAGCTGATGCCAGAGCCTTGCATTTCAAGGCTAGCTGAAAATTGCCTAGGCGATGGAAGTATCTCTGAACATGGAGTTCGTTGCATTTCAATGGAGCAGTTGCAGCTTTGCTTTTTGTGGAATTCTCATAAAGCTCAATTTCAACACAGTGCGTTTTATGGCAAATATGCTCAGTGTGAACAAACAGGGTTTTCGTGCGCAACGGGTCTAATGGTGTAAGTGTGTGAGGTTAGTGACCTGAGTGGAGTTGGTCTCACACAAGAAACTCTCTGCCCATGGATGTTGAGTAAAGGCCTCATCCACATGCTGTTTAGTCCGTATAGCGAACATGTATTTAAAGCCGAAGTTGATGTAAGAGCCTTCCATTTCAAAGCTAACTGAAAATTGCCTTGGTGATGAAGTGTTCTCTGAACGTGGAGTTGGTTGCACTTCAATGGAGCAGTTACAGCTTTGCTTTGTGGTGTATACGCAATAAACCGGTTTTCACTGCAATGCGTTCTATGACCATTACACACACTGTGACGAAACTGTTTTTTCGTACGAAACGGGTGTAATGGTGATGGTGTGTGAGGTTAGTGACCTGAGTGGAGTTGGTCTCACACAAGAAACTCTCTGCCCATTGATGTTGAGTAAAAGCCTCATCCACATGCTGTGTTGTGTCCATATAGCTACCATGTATTTAAAGCTGAAGTTGAAGGAAGAGACCTGCATTTCAAGGCTAGCTGAAAATTGCTTTGGCGATGGAAGTTTCTCTGAACGTGGAGTTCGTTGCATTTCAATGGAGCAGTTACAGCTTTGCTTTGTCTGGAATTCTCATAAAGCTCAATTTCAAAACAGTGCGTTTTATGACAAATATGCACAGTGTGACCAAACAGGGTTTTCGTGCGAAACGGGTCTAATGGTGATGGTGTGTGAGGTTAGCGACTTGAGTGGAGTTGGTCTCACACAAGAAACATTGTGCCCTTTCGTGTTGAGTGAACTCTTCATCCACATGCTGTGCTTGTCCCTATAGCTAACATGTACTTGGTGCTGGAGCTGATGCCAGAGCCTTGCATTTCAAGGCTAGCTGAAAATTGCCTTGGCGATGGAAGTATCTCTGAATATGGAGTTCATTGCATTTCAATGGAGCAGTTGTAGCTTTGCTTTGTGTGGAATTCTCATAAAGCTCAATTTCAAAACAGTGCGTTTTATGGCAAATATGCTCAGTGTTACAAAACAGGGTTTTCGTGCGCAACGGGTCTAATGGTGATGGTGTGTGAGGTTCGTGACCTGAGTGGAGTTGGTCTCACACAAGAAACTCACTGCCCATTGATGTTGAGTAAAAGCCTCATCCACATGCTGTTTAGTCCGTATAGCGAACATGTATTTAAAGCCGAAGTTGATGTAAGAGCCTTCCATTTCAAAGCTAACTGAAAATTGCCTTGGTGATGAAGTGCTCTCTGAACGTGGAGTTGGTTGCACTTCAATGGAGAAGTTACATCTTTGCTTTGTGGTGTATACGCAATAAACCAGTTTTCACTGCAATGCATTCTATGACCATTACACACACTGTGACGAAACTTTTTTCGTGCGAAACGGGTGTAATGGTGATGGTGTGTGAGGTTAGTGACCTGAATGGAGTTGGTCACACACAAGAAACATTGTGCCCTTTTGTGTTGAATAAAGCCTCATCCACATGCTGTGTTGTGTCCCTATAGTTAACATGTACTTGGTGCTGAAGCTGATGCCAGAGCCTTGCATTTCAAGGCTAGCTGAAAATTGCCTTGGCGATGAAGGTATCTCTGAACGTGGAGTTCATTGCATTTCAATGGAGCAGTTACAGCTTTGCTTTGTCTGGAATCGTATAAAGCTCAATTTCGACACAGTGCGTTTTATGGCAAATACGCACAGAGTTACAAAGCAGGGTTTTCGTGCGAAACGGGTCTAAAGGTGTAAGTGTATGAGATTAGTGTCGTGAGTGGAGTTGGTCTCACACAAGAAACATTGTGCCATTTAGTGTTGAGTAAAAGCCTCATCCACATGCTGTTTTGTGTCCGTATAGCTACCATGTACTTGGTGCTGGAGCTGATGCCAGAGCCTTGCATTTCAAGGCTAGCTGAAAATTGCCTTGGCGATGAAGGTATCTCTGAACGTGGAGTTCACTGCATTTCAATGGAGCAGTTACTGCTTTGCTTTGTCTGGAATCGTATAAAGCTCAATTTCAATACAGTGCGTTTTATGCCAAATACGCACAGAGATACAAAGCAGGGTTTTCGTGCGAAACGGGTCTAAAGGTGTAAGTGTATGAGATTAGTGTCGTGAGTGGAGTTGGTCTCACACAAGAAACATTGTGCCATTTAGTGTTGAGTAAAAGCCTCATCCACATGCTGTTTTGTGTCCGTATAGCTACCATGTACTTGGTGCTGGAGCTGATGCCAGAGCCTTGCATTTCAAGGCTAGCTGAAAATTGCCTTGGCGATGAAGGTATCTCTGAACGTGGAGTTCGTTGCATTTCAATGGAGCAGTTACAGCTTTGCTTTTTGTGGAATTCTCATAAAGCTCAATTTCAACACAGTGCGTTTTATGCCAAATACGCACAGAGTTACAAAGCAGGGTTTTCGTGCGAAACGGGTCTAATGGTGTAAGTGTGTGAGGTTAGTGACTTGAGTGGAGTTGGTCTCACAGAAGAAACTTTGTGCCTTTCGTGTTGAGTAACAGCCTCATCCACATGCTCTGCCCTGTCCCTATAGCTACCATGTACTTGGTGCTGGAGCTGATGCCAGAGCCTTGCATTTCAAGGCTAGCTGAAAATTGCCTTGGCGATGGAAGTATCTCTGAACATGGAGTTCGTTGCATTTCAATGGAGCAGTTGCAGCTTTGCTTTTTGTGGAATTCTCATAAAGCTCAATTTCAACACAGTGCGTTTTATGGCAAATATGCTCAGTGTTACGAAACAGGGTTTTCGTGCGAAACGGGTCTAATGGTGTAAGTGTGTGAGGTTAGTGACCTGAGTGGAGTTGGTCTCACACAAGAAACTCTCTGCCCATGGATGTTGAGTAAAGGCCTCATCCACATGCTGTTTAGTCCGTATAGCGAACATGTATTTAAAGCCGAAGTTGATGTAAGAGCCTTCCATTTCAAAGCTAACTGAAAATTGCCTTGGTGATGAAGTGTTCTCTGAACGTGGAGTTGGTTGCACTTCAATGGAGCAGTTACAGCTTTGCTTTGTGGTGTATACGCAATAAACCGGTTTTCACTGCAATGCGTTCTATGACCATTACACACACTGTGACGAAACTGTTTTTTCGTGCGAAACGGGTGTAATGGTGATGGTGTGTGAGGTTAGTGACCTGAGTGGAGTTGGTCTCACACAAGAAACTCTCTGCCCATTGATGTTGAGTAAAAGCCTCATCCACATGCTGTGTTGTGTCCGTATAGCTACCATGTATTTAAAGCTGAAGTTGAAGGAAGAGACCTGCATTTCAAGGCTAGCTGAAAATTGCCTTGGCGATGGAAGTTTCTCTGAACGTGGAGTTCGTTGCATTTCAATGGAGCAGTTACAGCTTTGCTTTGTCTGGAATTCTCATAAAGCTCAATTTCAAAACAGTGCGTTTTATGACAAATATGCACAGTGTGACCAAACAGGGTTTTCGTGCGAAACGGGTCTAATGGTGTAAGTGTGTGAGGTTAGCGACTTGAGTGGAGTTGGTCTCACACAAGAAACATTGTGCCCTTTCGTGTTGAGTGAACTCCTCATCCACATGCTGTGCTGTGTCCCTATAGCTAACATGTACTTGGTGCTGGAGCTGATGCCAGAGCCTTGCATTTCAAGGCTAGCTGAAAATTGCCTTGGCGATGGAAGTATCTCTGAATATGGAGTTCGTTGCATTTCAGTGGAGCAGTTGTAGCTTTGCTTTTTGTGGAATTCTCATAAAATTCAATTTCAACACAGTGCGTTTTATGGCAAATATGCTCAGTGTTACAAAACAGGGTTTTCGTGCGAAACGGGTCTAATGGTGATGGTGTGTGAGGTTCGTGACCTGAGTGGAGTTGGTCTCACACAAGAAACTCTCTGCCCATTGATGTTGAGTAAAAGCCTCATCCACATGCTGTTTAGTCCGTATAGCGAACATGTATTTAAAGCCGAAGTTGATGTAAGAGCCTTCAATTTCAAAGCTAACTGAAAATTGCCTTGGTGATGAAGTGCTCTCTGAACGTGGAGTTGGTTGCACTTCAATGGAGAAGTTACATCTTTGCTTTGTGGTGTATACGCAATAAACCAGTTTTCACTGCAATGCGTTCTATGACCATTACACACACTGTGACGAAACTTTTTTCGTGCGAAACGGGTGTAATGGTGATGGTGTGTGAGGTTCGTGACCTGAATGGAGTTGGTCACACACAAGAAACATTGTGCCCTTTTGTGTTGAATAAAGCCTCATCCACATGCTGTGTTGTGTCCCTATAGTTAACATGTACTTGGTGCTGAAGCTGATGCCAGAGCCTTGCATTTCAAGGCTAGCTGAAAATTGCCTTGGCGATGGAAGTATCTCTGAACGTGGAGTTCATTGCATTTCAATGGAGCAGTTACTGCTTTGCTTTGTCTGGAATCGTATAAAGCTCAATTTAAACACAGTGCGTTTTATGCCAAATACGCACAGAGATACAAAGCAGGGTTTTCGTGCGAAACGGGTCTAATGGTGTAAGTGTGTGAGGTTAGTGACTTGAGTGGAGTTGGTCTCACACAAGAAACTTTGTGCCTTTCGTGTTGAGTGAAAGCCTCATCCACATGCTGTGCTGTGTCCCTATAGCTAACATGTACTTGGTGCTGGAGCTGATGCCAGAGCCTTGCATTTCAAGGCTAGCTGAAAATTGCCTTGGCGATGAAAGTATCTCTGAACATGGAGTTCGTTGCATTTCAATGGAGCAGTTGCAGCTTTGCTTTGTGTGGAATTCTCATAAAGCTCAATTTCAACACAGTGCGTTTTATGGCAAATATGCTCAGTGTTATGAAACAGGGTTTTCGTGCGAAACGGGTCTAATGGTGTAAGTGTGTGAGGTTAGTGACCTGAGTGGAGTTGGTCTCACACAAGAAATTCTCTGCCCATGGATGTTGAGTAAAGGCCTCATCCACATGCTGTTTAGTCCGTATAGCGAACATGTATTTAAAGCCGAAGTTGATGTAAGAGCCTTCCATTTCAAAGCTATCTGAAAATTGCCTTGGTGATGAAGTGCTCTCTGAACGTGGAGTTGGTTGCACTTCAATGGAGCAGTTACAGCTTTGCTTTGTGGTGTATACGCAATAAACCGGTTTTCACTGCAATGCGTTCTATGACCATTACACACACTGTGACGAAACTGTTTTTTCGTGCGAAACGGGTGTAATGGTGATGGTGTGTGAGGTTAGTGACCTGAGTGGAGTTGGTCTCACACAAGAAACTCTCTGCCCATTGATGTTGAGTAAAAGCCTCATCCACATGCTGTGTTGTGTCCGTATAGCTACCATGTATTTAAAGCTGAAGTTGAAGGAAGAGACCTGCATTTCAAGGCTAGCTGAAAATTGCCTTGGCGATGGAAGTATCTCTGAACGTGGAGTTCGTTGCATTTCAATGGAGCAGTTACAGCTTTGCTTTGTCTGGAATTCTCATAAAGCTCAATTTCAACACAGTGCGTTTTATGACAAATATGCACAGTGTGACCAAAAGGGTTTTCGTGCGAAACGGGTCTAATGGTGTAGGTGTGTGAGATTAGTGACCTGAGTGGGGTTGATCTCACACAAGAAACTCTCTGCCCATTGATGTTGAGCAAAAGCGTCATCCACATGCTGTGTTGTGTCTGTATAGCTACCATGTATTTAAAGCTGAAGTTGATGGAAGAGACCTGCATTTCAAGGCTAGCTGAAAATTGCCTTGGCGATGAAGGTATCTCTGAACGTGGAGTTCATTGCATTTCAATGGAGCAGTTACAGCTTTGCTTTGTCTGGAATCGTATAAAGCTCAATTTTCACACAGTGCGTTTTATGGCAAATACGCACAGAGTTACAAAGCAGGGTTTTTTGTGCGCAACGGGTCTAATGGTGATGGTGTGTGAGATTAGTGTTGTGAGTGGAGTTGGTCTCACACAAGAAACATTGTGCCCTTTCGTGTTGAGTAAAAGCCTCATCCACATGCTGTGTTGTGTCCCTATAGTTAACATGTACTTGGTGCTGGAGCTGATGCCAGAGCCTTGCATTTCAAGGCTAGCTGAAAATTGCCTTGGCGATGAAGGGAACGTGGAGTTCGTTGCATTTCAATGGAGCAGTTGCAGCTTTGCTTTGTGTGGAATTCTCATAAAGCTCAATTTCAACACAGTGCGTTTTATGGCAAATATGCTCAGTGTTACGAAACAGGGTTTTCGTGCGAAACGGGTCTAATGGTGATGGTGTGTGAGGTTAGTGACCTGAGTGGAGTTGGTCTCACACAAGAAACTCTCTGCCCATTGATGTTGAGTAAAAGCCTCATCCACATGCTGTGTTGTGTCCGTATAGCTACCATGTATTTAAAGCCGAAGTTGAAGGAAGAGACCTGCATTTCAAGGCTAGCTGAAAATTGCCTTGGCGATGAAGGTATCTCTGAACGTGGAGTTCGTTGCATTTCAATGGAGCAGTTACAGCTTTGCTTTGTCTGGAATTCTCATAAAGCTCAATTTAAACACAGTGCGTTTTATGCCAAATACGCACAGAGTTACAAAGCAGGGTTTTCGTGCGAAACGGGTCTAAAGGTGTAAGTGTATGAGATTAGTGTCGTGAGTGGAGTTGGTCTCACACAAGAAACATTGTGCCATTTAGTGTTGAGTAAAAGCCTCATCCACATGCTGTTTTGTGTCCGTATAGCTACCATGTACTTGGTGCTGGAGCTGATGCCAGAGCCTTGCATTTCAAGGCTAGCTGGAAATTGCCTTGGCGATGAAGGTATCTCTGAACGTGGAGTTCGTTGCATTTCAATGGAGCAGTTACAGCTTTGCTTTTTGTGGAATTCTCATAAAGCTCAATTTCAACACAGTGCGTTTTATGCCAAATACGCACAGAGTTACAAAGCAGGGTTTTCGTGCGAAACGGGTCTAATGGTGTAAGTGTGTGAGGTTAGTGACTTGAGTGGAGTTGGTCTCACAGAAGAAACTTTGTGCCTTTCGTGTTGAGTAACAGCCTCATCCACATGCTCTGCCCTGTCCCTATAGCTAACATGTACTTGGTGCTGGAGCTGATGCCAGAGCCTTGCATTTCAAGGCTAGCTGAAAATTGCCTTGGCGATGGAAGTATCTCTGAACATGGAGTTCGTTGCATTTCAATGGAGCAGTTGCAGCTTTGCTTTTTGTGGAATTCTCATAAAGCTCAATTTCAACACAGTGCGTTTTATGGCAAATATGCTCAGTGTTACGAAACAGGGTTTTCGTGCGAAACGGGTCTAATGGTGTAAGTGTGTGAGGTTAGTGACCTGAGTGGAGTTGGTCTCACACAAGAAACTCTCTGCCCATGGATGTTGAGTAAAGGCCTCATCCACATGCTGTTTAGTCCGTATAGCGAACATGTATTTAAAGCCGAAGTTGATGTAAGAGCCTTCCATTTCAAAGCTATCTGAAAATTGCCTTGGTGATGAAGTGTTCTCTGAACGTGGAGTTGGTTGCACTTCAATGGAGCAGTTACAGCTTTGCTTTGTGGTGTATACGCAATAAACCGGTTTTCACTGCAATGCGTTCTATGACCATTACACACACTGTGACGAAACAGTTTTTTCGTGTGAAACGGGTGTAATGGTGATGGTGTGTGAGGTTAGTGACCTGAGTGGAGTTGGTCTCACACAAGAAACTCTCTGCCCATTGATGTTGAGTAAAAGCCTCATCCACATGCTGTGTTGTGTCCGTATAGCTACCATGTATTTAAAGCTGAAGTTGAAGGAAGAGACCTGCATTTCAAGGCTAGCTGAAAATTGCCTTGGCGATGGAAGTTTCTCTGAACGTGGAGTTCGTTGCATTTCAATGGAGCAGTTACAGCTTTGCTTTGTCTGGAATTCTCATAAAGCTCAATTTCAAAACAGTGCGTTTTATGACAAATATGCACAGTGTGACCAAACAGGGTTTTCGTGCGAAACGGGTCTAATGGTGTAAGTGTGTGAGGTTAGCGACTTGAGTGGAGTTGGTCTCACACAAGAAACATTGTGCCCTTTCGTGTTGAGTGAACGCCTCATCCACATGCTGTGCTTGTCCCTATAGCTAACATGTACTTGGTGCTGGAGCTGATGCCAGAGCCTTGCATTTCAAGGCTAGCTGAAAATTGCCTTGGCGATGGAAGTATCTCTGAATATGGAGTTCGTTGCATTTCAATGGAGCAGTTGTAGCTTTGCTTTGTGTGGAATTCTCATAAAGTTCAATTTCAACACAGTGCGTTTTATGGCAAATATGCTCAGTGTTACAAAACAGGGTTTTCGTGCGAAACGGGTCTAATGGTGATGGTGTGTGAGGTTCGTGACCTGAGTGGAGTTGGTCTCACACAAGAAACTCTCTGCCCATTGATGTTGAGTAAAAGCCTCATCCACATGCTGTTTAGTCCGTATAGCGAACATGTATTTAAAGCCGAAGTTGATGTAAGAGCCTTCAATTTCAAAGCTAACTGAAAATTGCCATGGTGATGAAGTGCTCTCTGAACGTGGAGTTGGTTGCACTTCAATGGAGAAGTTACATCTTTGCTTTGTGGTGTATACGCAATAAACCAGTTTTCACTGCAATGCGTTCTATGACCATTACACACACTGTGACGAAACTGTTTTTTCGTGCGAAACGGGTGTAATGGTGATGGTGTGTGAGGTTAGTGACCTGAATGGAGTTGGTCACACACAAGAAACATTGTGCCCTTTTGTGTTGAATAAAGCCTCATCCACATGCTGTGTTGTGTCCCTATAGTTAACATGTACTTGGTGCTGAAGCTGATGCCAGAGCCTTGCATTTCAAGGCTAGCTGAAAATTGCCTTTGCGATGAAGGTATCTCTGAACGTGGAGTTCATTGCATTTCAATGGAGCAGTTACTGCTTTGCTTTGTCTGGAATCGTATAAAGCTCAATTTTCACACAGTGCGTTTTATGGCAAATACGCACAGAGTTACATAGCAGGGTTTTCGTGCGAAACGGGTCTAAAGGTGTAAGTGTATGAGATTAGTGTCGTGAGTGGAGTTGGTCTCACACAAGAAACATTGTGCCATTTAGTGTTGAGTAAAAGCCTCATCCACATGCTGTTTTGTGTCCGTATAGCTACCATGTACTTGGTGCTGGAGCTGATGCCAGAGCCTTGCATTTCAAGGCTAGCTGGAAATTGCCTTGGCGATGAAGGTATCTCTGAACGTGGAGTTCGTTGCATTTCAATGGAGCAGTTACAGCTTTGCTTTTTGTGGAATTCTCATAAAGCTCAATTTCAACACAGTGCGTTTTATGACAAATACGCACAGAGTTACAAAGCAGGGTTTTCGTGCGAAACGGGTCTAATGGTGTAAGTGTGTGAGGTTAGTGACTTGAGTGGAGTTGGTCTCACAGAAGAAACTTTGTGCCTTTCGTGTTGAGTAACAGCCTCATCCACATGCTCTGCCCTGTCCCTATAGCTAACATGTACTTGGTGCTGGAGCTGATGCCAGAGCCTTGCATTTCAAGGCTAGCTGAAAATTGCCTTGGCGATGGAAGTATCTCTGAACATGGAGTTCGTTGCATTTCAATGGAGCAGTTGCAGCTTTGCTTTTTGTGGAATTCTCATAAAGCTCAATTTCAACACAGTGCGTTTTATGGCAAATATGCTCAGTGTTACGAAACAGGGTTTTCGTGCGAAACGGGTCTAATGGTGTAAGTGTGTGAGGTTAGTGACCTGAGTGGAGTTGGTCTCACACAAGAAACTCTCTGCCCATGGATGTTGAGTAAAGGCCTCATCCACATGTTGTTTAGTCCGTATAGCGAACATGTATTTAAAGCCGAAGTTGATGTAAGAGCCTTCCATTTCAAAGCTATCTGAAAATTGCCTTGGTGATGAAGTGTTCTCTGAACGTGGAGTTGGTTGCACTTCAATGGAGCAGTTACAGCTTTGCTTTGTGGTGTATACGCAATAAACCGGTTTTCACTGCAATGCGTTCTATGACCATTACACACACTGTGACGAAACTGTTTTTTCGTGCGAAACGGGTGTAATGGTGATGGTGTGTGAGGTTAGTGACCTGAGTGGAGTTGGTCTCACACAAGAAACTCTCTGCCCATTGATGTTGAGTAAAAGCCTCATCCACATGCTGTGTTGTGTCCGTATAGCTACCATGTATTTAAAGCTGAAGTTGAAGGAAGAGACCTGCCTTTCAAGGCTAGCTGAAAATTGCCTTGGCGATGGAAGTTTCTCTGAACGTGGAGTTCGTTGCATTTCATTGGAGCAGTTACAGCTTTGCTTTGTCTGGAATTCTCATAAAGCTCAATTTCAAAACAGTGCGTTTTATGACAAATATGCACAGTGTGACCAAGCAGGGTTTTTCGTGCGAAACGGGTCTAATGGTGTAAGTGTGTGAGGTTAGCGACTTGAGTGGAGTTGGTCTCACACAAGAAACATTGTGCCCTTTCGTGTTGAGTGAACGCCTCATCCACATGCTGTGCTTGTCCCTATAGCTAACGTACTTGGTGCTGGAGCTGATGCCAGAGCCTTGCATTTCAAGGCTAGCTGAAAATTGCCTTGGCGATGGAAGTATCTCTGAATATGGAGTTCGTTGCATTTCAATGGAGCAGTTGTAGCTTTGCTTTGTGTGGAATTCTCATAAAATTCAATTTCAACACAGTGCGTTTTATGGCAAATATGCTCAGTGTTACAAAACAGGGTTTTCGTGCGAAACGGGTCTAATGGTGATGGTGTGTGAGGTTCGTGACCTGAGTGGAGTTGGTCTCACACAAGAAACTCTCTGCCCATTGATGTTGAGTAAAAGCCTCATCCACATGCTGTTTAGTCCGTATAGCGAACATGTATTTAAAGCCGAAGTTGATGTAAGAGCCTTCAATTTCAAAGCTAACTGAAAATTGCCATGGTGATGAAGTGCTCTCTGAACGTGGAGTTGGTTGCACTTCAATGGAGAAGTTACATCTTTGCTTTGTGGTGTATACGCAATAAACCGGTTTTCACTGCAATGCGTTCTATGACCATTACACACACTGTGACGAAACTGTTTTTTCGTGCGAAACGGGTGTAATGGTGATGGTGTGTGAGGTTAGTGACCTGAATGGAGTTGGTCACACACAAGAAACATTGTGCCCTTTTGTGTTGAATAAAGCCTCATCCACATGCTGTGTTGTGTCCCTATAGTTAACATGTACTTGGTGCTGAAGCTGATGCCAGAGCCTTGCATTTCAAGGCTAGCTGAAAATTGCCTTGGCGATGAAGGTATCTCTGAACGTGGAGTTCATTGCATTTCAATGGAGCAGTTACTGCTTTGCTTTGTCTGGAATCGTATAAAGCTCAATTTTCACACAGTGCGTTTTATGGCAAATACGCCCAGAGATACAAAGCAGGGTTTTCCTGCGAAACGGGTGTAATGGTGTAAGTGTGTGAGGTTAGTGACTTGAGTGGAGTTGGTCTCACAGAAGAAACTTTGTGCCTTTCGTGTTGAGTAACAGCCTCATCCACATGCTCTGCCCTGTCCCTATAGCTAACATGTACTTGGTGCTGTGGCTGATGCCAGAGCCTTGCATTTCAAGGCTAGCTGAAAATTGCCTTGGCGATGGAAGTATCTCTGAACATGGAGTTCGTTGCATTTCAATGGAGCAGTTGTAGCTTTGCTTTTTGTGGAATTCTCATAAAGCTCAATTTCAACACAGTGCGTTTTATGGCAAATATGCTCAGTGTGAACAAACAGGGTTTTCGTGCGAAACGGGTCTAATGGTGTAAGTGTGTGAGGTTAGTGACCTGAGTGGAGTTGGTCTCACACAAGAAATTCTCTGCCCATGGATGTTGAGTAAAGGCCTCATCCACATGCTGTTTAGTCCGTATAGCGAACATGTATTTAAAGCCGAAGTTGATGTAAGAGCCTTCCATTTCAAAGCTATCTGAAAATTGCCTTGGTGATGAAGTGTTCTCTGAACGTGGAGTTGGTTGCACTTCAATGGAGCAGTTACAGCTTTGCTTTGTGGTGTACACGGAATAACCGGTTTTCACTGCAATGCGTTCTATGACCATTACACACACTGTGACGAAACTGTTTTTTCGTGCGAAACGGGTGTAATGGTGATGGTGTGTGAGGTTAGTGACCTGAGTGGAGTTGGTCTCACACAAGAAACTCTCTGCCCATTGATGTTGAGTAAAAGCCTCATCCACATGCTGTGTTGTGTCCGTATAGCTACCATGTATTTAAAGCTGAAGTTGAAGGAAGAGACCTGCATTTCAAGGCTAGCTGAAAATTGCCTTGGCGATGAAGGTGTCTCTGAACGTGGAGTTCATTGCATTTCAATGGAGCAGTTGCAGCTTTGCTTTGTCTGGAATTCTCATAAAGCTCAATTTCAAAACAGTGCGTTTTATGACAAATATGCACAGTGTGACCAAAAGGGTTTTCGTGTGAAACGGGTCTAATGGTGTAAGTGTGTGAGGTTAGCGACTTGAGTGGAGTTGGTCTCACACAAGAAACATTGTGCCCTTTTGTGTTGAGTGAACGCCTCAACCACATGCTGTGTTGTGTCCCTATAGCTAACATGTACTTGGTGCTGGAGCTGATGCCAGAGCCTTGCATTTCAAGGCTAGCTGAAAATTGCCTTGGCGATGAAGGTATCTCTGAACGTGGAGTTCGTTGCATTTCAATGGAGCAGTTACAGCTTTGCTTTGTCTGGAATTCTCATAAAGCTCAATTTCAACACAGTGTGTTTTATGACAAATACGCACAGTGTGAACAAACAGGGTTCTCGTGTGAAACGGGTCTAATGGTGATGGTGTGTGAGGTTAGTGACCTGAGTGGAGTTGGTCTCACACAAGAAACTCTCTGCCCATTGATGTTGAGTAAAGGCCTCATCCACATGCTGTTTAGTCCGTATAGCGAACATGTATTTAAAGCCGAAGTTGATGTAAGAGCCTTCCATTTCAAAGCTATCTGAAAATTGCCTTGGTGATGAAGTGTTCTCTGAACGTGGAGTTGGTTGCACTTCAATGGAGCAGTTACAGCTTTGCTTTGTGGTGTATACGCAATAAACCGGTTTTCACTGCAATGCGTTCTATGACCATTACACACACTGTGACGAAACTGTTTTTTCGTGCGAAACGGGTGTAATGGTGATGGTGTGTGAGGTTAGTGACCTGAGTGGAGTTAGTCTCACACAAGAAACTCTCTGCCCATTGATGTTGAGTAAAAGCCTCATCCACATGCTGTTGGGTGTCCGTATAGCGACCATGTATTTAAAGCTGAAGTTGCCTGTGAATGTGGAGTTGGTGGCATGTGAAACCCGCATGTGGAGCATTCGTTTGTGTGGGATGCTCTACCAGGTTCATTCCTAGATAATGCACTCAAAGGGCACTAAGCATAGAGTGTGAAAACTGAGTTTCCTTGAGAGCTGCTTGGAAGCCTGATGGTGTGTGAAGTTAGTGAGCCAAATGGAGTTGTTCTCCCACAAGAACCACTCGGCTGATCCTTCTTCAATATGCCCTTCACCAACGTGCAGTGTTTCCTTGATTGAATTAGCTCTCACACCAATATTTGCGTCTAGAGCCTTTGCATTGAGGGCTATCTGAAAACGGCTGTGGCGCTGAAGTTGCCTGTGAATGTGGAGTTGGTTGCATGTGAAACCCGCATGTGGAGCATTCGTTTGTGTGGGATGCTCTACCAGGTTCATTCCTAGATAATGCATTCAATGGGAAATAAACATAGAGTGTGAAAAGTGAGTTTCCTTGAGAGCTGCTTGGAAGCCTGATGGTGTGTGAAGTTAGTGAGCCAAATGGAGTTGTTCTCCCACAAGAACCACTTGGCTGATCCTTCTTCAATATGCCCTTCACCAACATGCAGTGTTTCCTTGATTGAATTAGCTCTCACACCAATATTTGCGTCTAGAGCCTTTGCATTGAGGGCTATCTGAAAACGGCTGTGGCGCTGAAGTTGCCTGTGAATGTGGAGTTGGTGGCATGTGAAACCCGCATGTGGAGCATTCGTTTGTGTGGGATGCTCTACCAGGATCATTCTTAGATAATGCACTCAAAGGGCACTAAGCATAGAGTGTGAAAACTGAGTTTCCTTGAGAGCTGCTTGGAAGCCTGATGGTGTGTGAAGTTAGTGAGCCAAATGGAGTAGTTCTCCCACAAGAACCACTCGGCTGATCCTTCTTCAATATGCCCTTCACCAACATGCAGTGTTTCCTTGATTGAATTAGCTCTCACACCAATATTTGCGTCTAGAGCCTTTGCATTGAGGGCTATCTGAAAACGGCTGTGGCGCTGAAGTTGCCTGTGAATGTGGAGTTGGTGGCATGTGAAACCCGCATATGGAGCATTCATTTGTGTGGGATGCTCTACCAGGTTCATTCCTAGATAATGCACTCAAAGGGCACTAAGCATAGAGTGTGAAAACTGAGTTTCCTTGAGAGCTGCTTGGAAGCCTGATGGTGTGTGAAGTTAGTGAGCCAAATGGAGTAGTTCTCCCACAAGAACCACTCGGCTGATCCTTCTTCAATATGCCCTTCACCAACATGCAGTGTTTCCTTGATTGAATTAGCTCTCACACCAATATTTGCGTCTAGAGCCTTTGCATTGAGGGCTATCTGAAAACGGCTGTGGCGCTGAAGTTGCCTGTGAATGTGGAGTTGGTGGCATGTGAAAACCGCATGTGGAGCATTCGTTTGTGTGGGATGCTGACCAAGCTTCATTTCAGTCCTAGGCACTCAAACGACACTAAGCATAGAGTGTGAAAACTGAGTTTCCTTGAGAGCTGCTTGGAAGCCTGATGGTGTGTGAAGTTAGTGAGCCAAATGGAGTTGTTCTCCCACAAGAACCACTCGGCTGATCCTTCTTCAATATGCCCTTCACCAACGTGCAGTGTTTCCTTGATTGAATTAGCTCTCACACCAATATTGGCGTCTAGAGCCTTTGCATTGAGGGCTATCTGAAAACGGCTGTGGCGCTGAAGTTGCCTGTGAATGTGGAGTTGGTGGCATGTGAAACCCGCATGTGGAGCATTCGTTTGTGTGGGATGCTCTACCAGGTTCATTCCTAGATAATGCATTCAATGGGAAATAAACATAGAGTGTGAAAAGTGAGTTTCCTTGAGAGCTGCTTGGAAGCCTGATGGTGTGTGAAGTTAGTGAGCCAAATGGAGTTGTTCTCCCACAAGAACCACTCGGCTGATCCTTCTTCAATATGCCCTTCACCAACATGCAGTGTTTCCTTGATTGAATTAGCTCTCACACCAATATTTGCGTCTAGAGCCTTTGCATTGAGGGCTATCTGAAAACGGCTGTGGCGCTGAAGTTGCCTGTGAATGTGGAGTTGGTGGCATGTGAAACCCGCATGTGGAGCATTCGTTTGTGTGGGATGCTCTACCAGGATCATTCCTAGATAATGCACTCAAAGGGCACTAAGCATAGAGTGTGAAAACTGAGTTTCCTTGAGAGCTGCTTGGAAGCCTGATGGTGTGTGAAG